>NW_019416955.1:103939-181376 GCF_000390285.2 Anoplophora glabripennis | reverse complement strand
TTGAGACAGTACTTTAATTAATTTTGTGTGAAAATTCACAGAGTTGCTACAGAAATCTGCCTACCAGTAGCGGAAATGCTAAGATGGGGTCTCTAAGGCCCGTATGCATAGTCGATCGCCAGCGACTCGCCAGAGATTCGCCGTTCGCCGGACGAGATTTTCAATGCACAGTCGTTCGCCAGCCAAGTCAAGCATGCGCATTAGTGAAACTTATGGCGAACCGCCGGAGAATCGCCGGAGATTGCCTGTAGCATCTCCAGCGTTTCTCCAGAAAGCAAGTAACCTATTTTTATTGTGTTTTTGAGATTGTTCCAATAATGGATCGTGATTTTAACATGTTGTATAACGCAAACAGAGATATTTCTGATTTAGATATACTCACACCTATACAGGGTGATTCACAAACGGTGACCAAAAATGAAAACTAGTATTCTTTGGTGAATTTTAAGGGAAGTCTATCGTATAAAGTTTTTATTTAGGACGCTTCGTTTAAAAGATACAGGGTGTTAAACTTAATAAAAATATTTTAAATTTTTTTAAATAATTTAAAAAGTTGTAACTGATATAATTTGAAATTGAGCACATGTATTTATGTAAACATTGTCCAAAATCGGAGGCTTTTTCCGAAAATTTAGATGCTCTAGTGCCGGAGATACAGGGTATCGGTGGCATATTTTTCTAAATTAAATAGTACGCCACTGCTTTATGATCATCAATCATGATATTCATCGAATTCATCTTTCAATTTTCTACTAATTACTACTCTTATGTTTTTCGAAAAAAAGTCTGATATTCGGGTAAAACTTAAAAATCGAACCGAAAACACACTTCTATATTCGAATAAAATTCGGTTTAAAATTACATAATAGGCTGTAATAACAACTTTGAAATTCTGAGCAGTTCGAAAAAAAATAAATATTGCTTTTCTTCATATTCAAGCAACAATAAATTTCGAAAAATTACATTTTCGTTCCTAAAAAGATGTCACGCATGTGTTCGTGGAAATGGAGATATTTTTGAGCATTTACTCAAATAAAATCATTAAAACCATGATTAATGTTATTAATTTCTTTATTCCATTAAATAACCGAATGATTGGTGTTTGCAAGTTATTTAAGTAAAAGTGTTTTCAGTTCGTTTTTTAAGTTTTACTCGAAAATCAGCCTTTTTTCGAAAAACATGAGAATGTAGTAATTTGTAGAAAATTGAAAGACGAATCCGAATATATCATGATTGTTACCATAAAGTACTGGCATACTGGAGCATCTAAATTTTAGAAAAAGTCCTCAGATTTTGGATAATATTTACATAAATACATGTGCCCAGTTTCAAATTATTTTAGTTACTAGTTTTTATATTATTTAAAAAGCTTTAAAATATTTTAACACCCTGTATCTTTTTAACGAAGCGTCCTAGATAAAAACGAAAGACTTCCCTTAAAATTCACCAAAGAACATTAGGTTTCATTTTTGGTCACTGTTTGTTAGTCACGCTGTATATTGAAATTGTAATCGTTGTTGTAAATTGTAAAGTAAAACAGATTGTACTTTGAAATATTTTAAACAAGATGTACGTTGATGTACCTATTATAATTATTTGTAGATAATATGTGGAGTCTTAAGAGTATACAATCTGATCACTGTTAGTCATGTAATTGAAAAAACTACTCTAGTATACCCTAATAAAAAAATTACTTAAATATTTCATAAATATGGCTTTCCAATTCCTAGTGTACCCTAATAAACAAATTACTTGAGATATTTTATAATAACAATATAATAACAACAGCTTACTATATTAACAACTGCTATTAACGCCGAAAAGGAAAATTTTATTTAGTCTTTTACTACCGCTACAACCCTTTAGATAATTATGCTTTGACAATAATTTATGTGATACAAACAACTATATACCAGAGATGCTCAAAGTAATACATTTCAAAGTACCATACCATGCACAAACTCAGGTTAGAACAGTACGTATTCGGTGTAAAATAGCATTGCGCATGCTTAAGCGCTTGTAGTTGAGACTATCACTCATCTGGCGATTCGCCAAAGCGGAGATCGCCGGACGAACGTCTATGCAATAGAAACTACGCGCCGTTCTTTCGCCAGCGACTCGCCAGAGAGTCGCCAGGTATAACTTCGGCGAGTCGCTGGCGATCGACTGTGCATACGGGTGTTAGTCGCAGGTGAAATACCAAATTTTTTTCATTTTTCTTATATATCAAAATTAGAGAATTCTGAAATTGCTTATCTTTGGTTACCAGTTGCATAACTTAAAAAATTGCGTCATTTCTGTGTTTATTATTTTTCTTTGAAAATTATCCATTTACCTACTCCAGCCACATTTAAAAATGAAAAGAATAATGTAACAGAATTTATAATTTTTTGAGATGTAGTTAGAAATTTCATCTAGTGTGTGTCAACATCAGCTTTTGTCTGATTGTAAAATATAATTTCAGTAGGTATATTTGATATGGGCATCCAGTGAATTGTGATGAAATGTGGAATACAGTATCACATTCCTTGATTTTTTTGGTAAGATGTCAGTGTAATGTTTTCTCTAAACATAAATACTTCCCGGTTGTAAATATCAATATCAAATATTTACTTCCCGGTTGTAAATATCAAATGCGCCATCGGTATTTCTCTTATTTTTTCTAACAGTCCCAACGGTAATGGTTTTATGGCGTAACAAATTTATTATTAACTAATTGTCCTTGATGCTGAAGTTAAAAGTCGTTCTTCAACATCAGGCTATGTACTAAGATAAACTTTCATGTTGCCAATAGAAGATGATACCTTGATATACCTGGCAGGATTATTAAGTATATCATTTGTTTGAAATCGCCCACAGAATGATTCTCACTTTTCACATACAGTAAGATTTACAGTTTTTGATATAACTCTTGTGGAAGCTAATATCATGGGATTTTCTTCAAGGAAACCCAGGAAAATATTGATGAAAATAAATTTTTTGATAAGAAGTCGCAAGCTTTACCCATGCCAAAAACTTTTCAAGAAATTGCAAATGTGCGAAGTATAGGGTGATCGATTTAACCGAAGAAATGAGTTTTTCTGGGAAACGGCCGAGAAAAATAAATTTTAGAAACCATTTCATTTTTGCTTACTTTTACTAGAAGTTAGGGCAGAAATACAGAAATTATCTTTACGACGCTAGGCGTCGCGGCGCTTCAAAATTTTTTTTCCAGCAACATACATATTTTAATATGTCACTATAAAGAGCCCTTAATTTTGAATATTTTTCCTATATAACATTTTTTATGTTCCCATTATTTAAAAAGTTACGAGCAATTCTCTAGTGAATTTCTCTATCTCATAATTATTATTGCAACGACGTAGTCAGCGATATAGATCTTTTTCAATGGTCTTGCTGGTTCAATATACTATGGTTCTATTTACAATAATCACTATAAACAATTTAATAACACAGCTATGTATACAACAATAAACAAAAATAAATAAACACAATACTTAATGTTTTAATAGGTGTTCAATGTGAGCACCATTATTATTTAAACACAATTCGTAACGTTTCCTTAGTTCACTGGGCGTCATTTTTATTAAAATATTGGCACGTGTTTCAGCACAAGCAGCAGTGATTTTCTGCTTCAAATGATCAATACTGTTTGTTTTAGTTTTATACACAATATTTTTTAGGGCTCCCCACAAGAAGAAATCAAGAGGGGTTGGATCTGGGGCTCTCGGAGCAAATTGTAAAGGGCTATTAGTACCTATCCCCTTATTTTCAAAGTGCAAATTTAAATTGTTTTGAACAACTGCAGCATTATGGTACAGGTGTCTTCTAATTTGAAGTGGCACATTTTCTATAAGAATAGGAATTTCATTTGCAAGAAAATTGCAATACCTTTGTCCCGTTAAGACACCATCATAAAAATATGGACCTATTAAATGGCGCCCTACAATTCCACACCATACATTGACACTAAAGTGACCCTGCCTTTGAATTTCTCTAATACTATGTGGATTTTCGTCCGACCAATGATGAGTATTTTTCTGGTTTGGGATGCCATGACTAATAAAATGACTTTCGTCTGTCCACAAAATGTGGTTATACAAATTAGGATCATCATCTAATGCAACTAAGAATTGTGAAATAAAATTTTTTCGCCGTTCAAAATCTCCAGGATTTAACTCTTGCACACTATGTATTTTATAATCGTGATATTGTTAATTTTTAAAACTCTGAATTGCATTATATGTCAAATTTAACTCTCTCAAAGCCTTTCTAATCAATGCTTCAGGATGATTTTCAAAATAGTTTATTATAATTGCCACATTTTCATCAGCGGTTTCTGTTTTTTGTCTTACCCTGTTTACCAAAAATGATTTCTTATTCTGATAGAGAACATTTTCCAATTTGCTAAATATTTGATGATTTGGAAGATTTCTTTCGGGATATCTCAGTTCGTATAATCTTTTTGCCCGTAATGCATTTTTCTGGGCTTCTCCGAAAATTAACAGCATATCCACTTTTTCGTCATGGGAAAACATTTTATTACTGCTACTTAATTAATTCTATAAACTCTATAATGATTATTAAAACTTTCAAAATTCTGACACTTCTCATTGACAATATGTCATATGAAAACAAATACTGTTTTTTGCCTAATAATAAAGTTCAACGAATAGAATTTACTACATTTATTAGAAATGTGTCGCAAAAGCTATCAGAACAGATAAAAAATTTGGCAATTGTTTTTCACTGTTTAGTTGCATTGGAGAATTACATCAAAGCTTTTAAATTATAGTGTCGTTTAATAGGTTTATATAGTTTTATTATGGTGTCTTATTAACAAAGTACGATTTGGGAATCAACAACAACTTTTTAAATAATGGGGACATAAAAAAATGTTATATAGGAAAAATATTCAAAATTAAGGGCTCTTTATAGTGACATATTAAAAAATGTATGTTGCTGGAAAAAACATGTTTGAAGCGCTGTATTTTAACCCTACCTTCAAGTAAAAGTAATCAGAAATGCAATAGTTTCTAAAATAATTTATTTTTCTCAGCCGTTTCCCAGGAAAACTCATTTCTCCAGTTAAATCGATCACCCTGTACATACCATTACTTTTTATACACTTCTGCAATTTTTCATAAATGCTCTGAGTAGCAGAGATAACTCCTGGCATGATTCAATCTTTCAATTTTATCACTCTTAAAATGTTTATTCTCATTTCTTCCTCATTCTCATATCCTTTAACATGACCAAAAAAGGAAAAGAACTTCAAATCAGAACTTCTCGGCGGCCAAGTAGTTGGACCAGGACCACCATGGTACGTTCTTTGAAAATTTGTGATAAAATTTAGATTTACCATTTAATTTTGTTTTGCTTTATGTATATTATTTTGTTAGTTCTTGTTATTGTTAAGTAAATAAAGATTGCTATTTTAAAAAGTATTAAAAATAAAAAATATAAATTAATTAAAAAAAATTTAAATGTTTCACATGGCAACTTGAATTTTTGTATTAATATTAAAATTATATTCAATATCTTGGTTATTTATTTATGAAAGCCTCCCTTCCCCCTTCTTCAAATGAGGCATCCATAACAAAAAACTACCGTTTGGCACTCATTTTTAGAAATATGATAATATTGACAGCAAAAATCGATTCCTCACGTCATTTAATATCAGACTACACATTTTTGTCCTAAAATTTTGAAATACTAGTGAAATACGACTAAAAAAAGAAATAGTGTAAAATTGGTTTCTTCCAAATGTATCCGGAACTACTCGGAATTTTCTAAATATAAAATCCAATCTGTAATCAGCATAAAATCCTGCACATTTTTGTTCATTTAACCATTACTGTATCTCTTAAAATAAGAAAGACGCCTGTACTGGACACTGGACAATTAAATAGCTGTAACCCTAAACCCTATATCTATAAGGTTATTATTTAAATATTAAAGAACCTGAAACGTATGTAAAAACAATTTTCCGCAAAACTGTAATGATTTTATTGAGAAAAATGTATTTATAATATCTATGTATAATGCAAAATCAATATTAAACAATTTGAAATTTTATCCAACAAAATTGGATTTAATATACTTTCTTATCCACTGTAACAAATTTACCGTGGGATTTACTTTTTCCACTCGAAGAAATATTGTCGTTATTAAACTATCCAATAGGCAATCATCCTTTTTAACATTCAATAAAGCTGAGATTAGCACTGCCCAACCCTCTGCCACATTGGGATAACAATGAACTGCTTTTTGTGCTGAGATCAAAGCTGCATGACTATGACCAGCCAAAACTGAAGCCAGGGATTCTAAATGTAAGACCTGAAAAATAAAAATTATCATAAAAGTATAAATTTTTGTAGTCCAATATTTTAAGAGAGTTTGCTCTTTTTTAAATTGACCAGTATGGGGTACATAGTAGTGAAACTACAACAAATATTTCCCTTTGCATAGACAAAAAACTGCTGTAGTTTTTCTAGTTCTATGTAGCAATACCACAGAATTGTAAACACTATTCTGTGCCAACACAAAAAAAAATCAAATACATTTGTCATATAATTTTACCGTTTCCACTATCTCCGAATTTTATACAATATTTTTTAATTTTCACATCCTAAATGACTCAGAACTGGCTTGTATAATAAAATTGTTTACTTCTCACCGTTACCATTAAGATTATTTTGAGAAATATTGGTAATGACGAAAAAATTAAAATCTAATTTTATACAATCCTAACATGAAACAAATATAATTCCATAAATTTTTATATTATATAATTCGTAAAAATAAAATATACCTATGTTTGCAATAAATATTAAATCGAATTAGTTCTATATTTTATATTTGGTGCAAAATTTAAACTTGGTGCTCTTATAGGTGCACATGATGCACATGCGCAATAGCAGGATCGCATTCCTATGTTTAGCCACTGGTATAAGGCACAAGGAATAATAAAATAAAACATAAACAAACCGTAGATTAGGTATACGTAAGTACCCGAGGAATATACGAGTGAAGCCGAAGGGCTTGCCCGATGTCGTAGGTTTATTTTATGTACAGGGTGTCCCGTAAAGTATGTTACAAACTTTAGGTGGTGATAGTACATAAAAAAATATGACTAAAAACTCTAATAAACATAACCTCTTAAACGCACCGTTTTGAAGTTATAGGCCTTCAAAGGTGCAACTATAAAAGTAGTTTTTAAGACGTAACTCTTTGTTGGAAAAAGAAAACTTAATGAAATTTTCAGGGGCTAATCAGCTTTAGGAAATCAATAAATAATGCGGATATGAATAAAATCGAGAAAGCAGAAGGGTGTTTTTTTATCACCCTGTATCCTATTTTTTGCTAAAAAAAATTTTTCTGCAAAGGTACAGCAAGTATCATAAGATTTTTAGAAAGACCATTAAATTTAGAAATTTTTTTGTCTCTTGTGTTTTTTATGTAAAATGTTTAGTTTTCTAGTAAATTTACAAAATGCAGAGAGATGAGTGCTTCCGAATTATTTACATACATTTCTTAAGCCTAGTGAATTTTTAAGAATACAATCAATTTCCAAAATAATTTTTTTAATTAAGTAACCAAAACAGAACTAAAACAAAATATGTTATTATAATAAATGTTGAAATTGACCTCCTTCTGCATCGATACATGCTGTCAGTCTCTTTATAAAGTTAAATCTGACTCTTTGGAATATGAATAGACTATTTCTTATTAAATTAAAGGTTTCTACAATTCGCAGTCTAAGTTGATCTTCTGTATCAACAGGGGTTGCATAAACTTGAGATTTCGCGTGTCCCCAAAGATAAAAATCGACAGGATTCAAGTCCGGTGATCGCGGTGGCCAGGCTATTGGTGCATTATATCCTCTTCCAATCCATCGATTAGGAAACCGCATATGTAGATACTCTCTAACATGAACACTGAAATGCGCAGGTGCCCCGTCATGGAGGTACCACATGTATTGTCTCAAATTTAAAGGAACATTTTCCATTAACTCAGGGAGATGGTTTTCTAGGAAGTTTAAATATTCTACTGCATCAAGCCTTTGAGGTAGAAAGAAAGGCCCGAGCAAATAGTCACCTATTATTCCAGCCCATACGTTGACTGAGAATCGGTGTTGGTGATGACTATCAATGGTAGCATGAGGATTTTCGTCTGACCATGCATGTGCATTGTGCAAGTTCAGTAAACCATCTCGTGTAAAGGTGGCTTCATCGGTAAATAAAATGGAGCTAATAAATTCCACATTATGTTGGTGATGGTTAAGTATTATTCGGCAGAATTCTAGGCGTCGGGGAAGATCTTCAGGCATTAAATGTTGCACTTTTTGGAGATGGTAGGCATAAAGGCCGTTTTCCTTCAAAACACGCCAAACTGACATTCTGGAAAGCTGTAACTGATTAGCTGCCCTTCGCACACTTTCTCCCGGATTTTGTTCAAAAGATCTCAAAATTTGTTCATCTTGCGCGGGTAGTCTTCTAGCAATTCTACCACAATGTATGTAACGGGGTACCACACTACCAGTTTCAATAATCCGTCTGTGAATCCGAGTAAATAATTGTGTAGACGGCTGACGTCTCTGCGGATAACGTTCTATGTATGTTCTTCGAGCAGCTGTTGCATTTCCATTACATAATCCATAAATAAAATGCATTTCGGCATATTCTTGATTAGTAAAACGATTGTTATCCGCCATTGTACTCACAAATTAATAATTCGTCAACAGACACGATTAAAATATGGTAACAAATGTCAACTATGTTAAAAGTGACAGGCGCCTACTTTTTGAATACGTCAAATTTAACACCTAGCGGTGAGTAAACTCCCTTTGCATTTTGTAAATTTATTAGAAAACTAATCATTTTACATAAAAAATGCAAGAGACAAAAAAATTTCTAAATTCAATGGTCTTTCTAAAAATCTTATGATATTTGCTGTATCTTTGCAGAAAAATTTTTTTTGGCAAAAAATAGGATACAGGGTGATAAAAAAACACCCTTCCGCTTTCTCAATTTTATTAATATCCACATTATTTATTGGCTTCCTAAAGCTGACTAGTCCCTGAAAATTTCATTATGTTTTCTTTTTCCAACAAAGAGTTACGTCACAAAAACTACTTTTGTAGTTGCACCTTTTAAGGCCTATAACTTCAAAACGGTGCGTTTAAGAGGTTATGTTTATTAGAGTTTTTAGTCATATTTTTTTATGTACTATCACCACCCAAAGTTTGTAACATACTTTACGGGACACCCTGTATACTCAAATGATAATTTATTAAAAATCTGATTGAAATTAAAAAAATGTATTAAATTAGAGTTTTTAAAAAATTTATATTATGACAAGTTGGTTAATATTATAAGAATTTCGTCTTAACAACGAATATTTTGTTTTATAACAATTTGTCAAAATGTCATTTGCCCACGGCCAACTTGTTATAATAGGAATTTTTTTAAAACTCTCTTTTTGTTATTAAATGGTTTATATCTCAGTAATTAATGATTTTAGCTATAGGGAATGCTTTATAAAAATGAAAGAACATAAAATGTATTTTCAGTTTTTAAAATAAAATACAGAGCGATTCATTTAAAAAAATTATTGAGAAAATCATGTGCTCGAGTTTTGGCTCGCCCTATATTCAACTGTTGCAATAATAAAGAAATACCACTTTCTCGTAAAACTGACACTGTACCAATATCAAAAAGTTATGCCTGCAAAAAATTATTAAGGTGTTCTGTTTAGGGTATACAGGACGCTGAAATGGGAATGATTCTCGTATACAATTAAATGGTTGAAATTGAAGATAGGGGTGAAAATGCACTTTCCAGTTTTTTAAATATAGCACGAAAACGAAGCAAAATTTGGGTATAGTTCATAGGAAAAATTTTGTAGAGAATTAAATTTCTCGTCGAAATGGCTTATTTAAAAAATATAAAAGGAAAATTTTATGCAAAATCGTTAATAAACAATTTTAAAGAAAGTAAAAAATTAGAATTTTTGATTTTTTCACTTTTTTAATAAAATAATTTAGTAAAAACTTGAGAATTGAAGTACAATAAAGTTTATTAATAATGTATATACAGTACGTGTGTCCACGAATGGAGTTGACAAGAGGAGAAACTCGTTTGTTTTTGACTTTATCGAAAAAAGGGACACTTTATAAAAAGTTCTGCCTCTCGAAAAAATATGAGACTGTCATGCAAACATCTTAGATTAAATATACAGGGTGCTCATAAATTAAAAAAAAAAATACGAAAATACTCAAGAGTACCATTATTATTTTACACAACATTTTTTTAAAACAAATCTGTTTATAACCTCAAATAATGTCCTAATACAAATTTTAAAATCAAAATTTCAATTTTTGAGGTGGGAAGTAACTATACATACAGGCTGTTACAAATTCGCTTCTCACTACAGGGATCCTGGAAACGGTAAGAGCTACGAAGTAGCTTAAATTGGGGCAAAGTTGCGTAATCAGGGAACCAACATTATGCCTCTAAAAAATCAAGGCTAACATGATTAGTTTTCGAAATATCTGAAAAAAACCGAAATTTTGTAAATCCGTTTTTGTTTAATTTCAGCCTTGTTTGAGGAGATATTGAAAGAAGAAGAGGCCACTTTTTGCCCTCTATCGAATGGCATAATCAATTATTTTTATATGTAACGTTTTGTCTCCAGAACCATCATCAACTTCATTTAAAAAAAAAAAATTTTTGAAAGGAGCTATCATTATTGTATTGCCATTGTGTTATTTGAAAGCGATTAAAATAACGTTTTAATTCAGTTGCGAAGATGATTTTCAGCCTTTTGCAGATCCTACCAGTTGTTTTCAGTTTTACTTAGTTCTTAAAAACTCCGGATTTGGAATAGGCTTATCGGCATGTCTTGCGTGGAATTCAGCGCACGCATTGCGACCCTTTATATTTTATTACATTTTTTGCAGGCCTTCTTGACCCCCAATACTGTACTGCCACAGCCCTAACCAGATTCAGACGTTTTGTCTCGAAAAATTCATCTTCAGTGTATTCGTTCCAAATTTATCTAAATTTTTTATTTAGATATCTTTGTTTATTGAATTATCGTACACTGTAAGTGTCGTTAGACCCTGTGAAATCCATATAGTTATTTAAACTATTACGTACCACCACGCGCTACAATAAAACATTTACTATTATTAACTATTACCATCACTTGGTCATATATAACTCAATAAGTTGTTGCGTCAAAAAAATTAAAACATTACAATTTTAACTTTATTATGACAAATTAATTCTTAAAAATGCATATGAACAACCAAAACGCCAACTGAATATTATTCACCGGTGTGAAAACAGCAGCCAAATCTAGCAGCTAAAGTTTCCGAATATACCCGAATACGTAACCCATTGGCGTAGAAGAGGGTTCATCATAATTAAATATTTCTAACATTGTAATATTTTAGAAAACATTGAAATATATAATTAGCGTTAATTAGCTCACGAGTTAGGAAATAAGACAATAAGAAATTTATAGATTAAAAACAAGGAAACTGCAAAATTAAAGTATTAATAAGTATCTTACAAACGGTTCATTGTGACTTCATTATCACATATTTAACAATAGGTACCCATATTCAATATTCTGACCAATCCGGTGATGCAAGAGAAAACATCTAATTTAAGGGATGAAACGGGGTGAGAGTTAGGCAATAAAAGAAATCATTTCTGCGCTGGATGCCGTTCACCAAATTTTCAGAGACATTAGCAAAATTTGGGGCCAATGCGACTATACATAGACCGCCTCACAAGCCTCCATTGGGGATGGTAAAGGGTAGCAGCCACAGAACATAATAAATAATTCTCGAAAACTGTTCAGTGTGACACCACCAACTTTTCACAAAAAACTACTAGAATGGTGGCCAATTTGATGATATACATCCAATTACCCCATAAGCCTTCATTGGGGATGAAAAGGGGTAGCAACCACAGGGCACAATAATTAATTTCTCGAAAACGGTTAATTGTGACACCACCAATTTTTCAC
This sequence comes from Anoplophora glabripennis, assembly GCF_000390285.2. Taxonomy (NCBI): domain Eukaryota; kingdom Metazoa; phylum Arthropoda; class Insecta; order Coleoptera; family Cerambycidae; genus Anoplophora; species Anoplophora glabripennis. The sequence goes on along the minus strand of NW_019416955.1, from coordinate 169,334 downwards.
AGTAAACTATTAGAATTGTGGTCAATGTGATGATACACATCTAATCGCCCCACAAGCCTTCATTGGGGATGAAAAGGGGTGATAGTCACAGGGCAAATTATTTCATTTCTCTGAAACTGTTCACTGTGACACCATCAAATTTTCACATAAAACTACTAGAATTGTGAGCAATTTGATGATACACATCAAATCACCCAACAAGCCTTCATTGGGCATGAAAAGAGGTAGCAGCCACAGGGCAAATTATTTAATTTATCGAAAACTGTTCACTGTGACACCATCAAATTTTCACAGAAAACTACTAGAATCGTGACCAATTTGATAATATACATCAAATCGCCCCACAAGACTTCATTGGGGATGAAAAGGGGTAGCAGCCATACGACACAATAATACATTTCTCGAAAACTGTTCACTGTGATACCACCAAATTTTTACAGACAACTACTACAATTGTTGTCAATTTGATGATATACATCAAATTACCCCACAAGCCTTCATTGAAGATGAAAATGGGTAGCAGCCACAGGGCAAATTATTTAATTTCTCGGAAACTGTTCAGTGTGACACCATCAAATTTTCACATAAAACTACTAAAATGGTGGCCAATTTGATGATATACATCAATTCGCCCCACAAGCATTGATTGGGGATGAAAAGGGATATCATCCATAGGGCACAATAATTAATTTCTCGAAAACTGTTCACTGCGACACCACCAAATATTCAGAGAAAACTTCTACAATTGTGGTAAATTTGATGATATAAATCAAATCACCCCACAAGCCTTCATTGGGGATAAAAGGGGTAGCAGCCACTGGGAAAATTATTTAATTTCTCGCAAACTGTTCACCGTGACACCAACAAATTTGCACAAAACACTACTAGAATTGTGGCCAATTTGATAATACACATCAAATCGCCCCACAAACCTTCATTGGGGATGAAAAGGGGTAGCAGCCTTACGGCACAATAATAAATTTCTCGAAAACTGTTCACTGTGACACCACCAAATATTCACAAAGAACTACTACAATTGTGGTCAATTTGATGATACAAATCAAATCACCCCACAAGCCTTCATTGGGGATGAAAGGGGTAGCATCCACAGGGCAAATTATTTAATTTCTCGGAAACTGTCCACTGTGACACCACCAAATTTGCACAGAAAACTACTATAATGGTGGCCAATTTGAAAATATACATCAAATCGCCCCACTAGCCTTCATTGGGGATGAAAGGGGGTAGCAGCCACAGGGCAAATTATTTAATTTCTTGAAAACTATTCACTGTGACACCACCAAATTTTCAAAGAAAACTACTAGAATCGTGGCTAATTTAATGATATACATGACATCTCCCCACAAGCCTTCATTGGGGATGAAAATGGGTAGCAGCCACAGGGCAATTTATTTAATTTCTCGAAAACTATTCATTGTGACAGCACCAAATGTTCACAGAAAACTACTAGAATCGTGGCCAATTTAATTATATACGTCAAATCGCGCCACAAGCCTTCATTGGGGATGAAAAGGGGTAGCAACCACAGGGTACAATAATTAACTTCTCGAAAACGGCTAACTGTGACACCACCAAACATAAAACTACTAGAATAGTGGTGTAATGAACCCGTATTATTTTCCATTTTATGCAAGGCCGTTGGCCATATATTTATTAATTAGTTTAATTGGGTGAGAGCAATTACCCGCGAGTCGAGCCGTAACCGTCCGTTGCCCCACTCTGCCGAGTGCCGCGCGCATAATCCCACCAAGACTCCCGCTCAGTCAAGGGGGGATTGAGACAATAAAACCAACGTTCCTGGATGAAAATCCTCAGATCGCTGCTAGAACTCGAAGAACTCCAACACCAGCCCGAGGACCACCCCGAGGACCCGAAACTGACCAGAAACCGCCATCCGACCTAAGGAGTTAGCCGCCGGGAGCAACCATCCGGAATAAGTAAGCAAATTGTATTTTCCGATATTTACCTGTCCTGCTATGGTATATGTCTGGCCGTTTTGAACTCTGGCAAGACAGTACGACCACAGCATTGTCGGCGAAGGTTTGGCTGGGTTCTCCACCGCCCTCGTTCGACGAGCGTTGTCCGTCACGTCAACCGAACTACTGGTTTGGCTGGCTACTCCACCGCCAGCGGAAGACGTTGAGTGCAGGCTCGTACGGCAGCAGCGTTATCGGCGACGGTTTGGCTGGGTTCTTACCGCCCTCGTTCGACAAACGCTGTGATCCCCTTTACTGAAACTGCTGGTTTGGCTGGGTACTCCACCGCCAGTAGAAGACGTGAAGGTGTCAGACTGTACGGCAACAGCGTTGTCGGCTAAGGTTTGGCTGGGTGTTCCACCGCTTAAGCTTGATAAACGCTGTAAGGCACAATAACCGAAACTGCTGGTTTGGCTGGGTACTCCACCGCCAGTAGAAGACTTTGTGTGTCAGTTGTGCAGCGACGGATAGACCCTCGAAGTTTGGCTGGGTACTCCACCGCTTCTGGGAGAAATCTGTCGGCCGCCCCGCATTTGAACTCGCACCTCGCCCAGACTTTGCCTCCTGTTCACCAACGTAATTCATTTTTCTGACTACCCTTTGCTTATTTATGCCCGTTGTAAACTGCTTTGCTTGGCTTTCTCCCTAGCTGGTTAAATTTTCGCTTAATTTCCGTCGCTTTGCTAGAAACCGCCGCCAATATTTATTGGTTGAATTAGGGTAACCCGTAATTATTTTTCTCTGTTTCAGAGCCATTTGGGAACAACTTATTTTATTGATTATTTATTACTCTAATTTATTAACCTTATTTGTTCTTTCCTTTCTAGCACCGACCGAAATTTAAAACCAAATATTATTTTGGCGTTCCGTTTCTTAAAGTATTAGACTGTTTATTAAATAAACCAAACGCCAAATACTCCGTTTTTCTACCGTACCGATTTTGTGTCCTGATCTTTGACTATGTGCTAATTTTGCATTTATTTACAGCACCGAAAACCGCATAGGCATTTTAAATCCGTCGTAATAATAATTGCTCTAACCCATTTTGTTTTAATTACACCGTTGGTAAATTGTTCCTGATTTTAGTTAGTTATAATAATTGTAATTAGAATCTATTTTACTTTTGTTTGTTTCAAATTCAATAGGCCTGATTAATATAAAATAAATCTAGTAAATATATTTCCACTTTGTATTCATTTTAACGCCGACAAGTTTGATAACATTCCAATCAGTAAAAAAAAAGTCTTATCTTTTTGTGACCGTTTATTTTAAACGTAAAATAACATCACATTCAGAGAACTACTTCGATTAAAATTAAGAGAAATAACGGACCCCTGGATTTAAAATTTCTTCACTGCAGCTATCCCGAGTACTTACTCTAAACCGAGAGTATGTTCACGTGGAGTTTCCCCCACGTAAAAGATAGGGAAACTGGCGCCCGAGACAATCCGAACAAAAAGATTTAATCCGGAGTACGTTTCTGTGACGTCACTCACCACCGCCGGCTGCCAACCACCGCTGCCGATAAACTAGTAGTCAAGGGTAGTCATAAAATTAGGCGTCGAAACAGGGACGTCAGTGACGTCAATAACTATAGTAAATTAGAATTCGAACTTGCGAATTAAGATTCCGTTTAGAGTTGGTAGTCTACCGGGCGGCCACAAGTAACGTCAGAACCGAACCGTCACCATCAAAATCAAACTCAAATAAAGTAAAGTAAATAGGGCGTTACAGTGGCCAATTTAATAATATACGTCAAATCGCCCCACATGCCTTCATTGGGGTTGAAAAGTGGTAGCAAACTCAGGGCACAATAATTAATTTCTCGAAAATGGTCCACTGTGACACCACCAAATTTTCACAGAAAACTATTAGAATCGTGGCCAATGAAATAATATACGTTAGATCGCCCTACATGCCTTCATTGGGAATGAAAAGGGGTAGAAGCCACAGGGCGCAATAATTTATTTCTCGAAAACGGTTCATTGTGACGCCACCAAATTTTCACAGAAAACTACTAGCCAATTTGATGAAATACATCTAATTGACCCACAAGCCTTCATTGGGGATGAAAAGGGGTAGCAACCACATGACACAATAATTAATTTCTCGAAAACGGTTAATTGTGACACCACCAAATTTTCACAGAAAACTACTAGAATTGTGGCCAATTTGATGATATGCACCAAATCGCCCCACAAGCCTTCATTGGGGATGAAAAGGGGTAGCAACCACAGGGTACAATAATTAACTAACTAACACAGGGCAGTAGTTTTCTGTGAAAATTTGGTGGTGTCAGAGTGGATCGTTTTCGAGAAATTAATTATTGCGCCCTGTGGCTTCTACCCCTTTTCATTCCCAATGAAGGCATGTAGGGCGATCTAACGTATATTATTAAATTGGCCACTATTCTAGTAGTTTTATGTTTGGTGGTGTCACAGTTAACCGTTTTCGAGTAGTTAATTATTGTACCCTGTGGTTGCTACCCCTTTTCATCCCCAATGAAGGTTTGTGGCGCGATTTGACGTATATCATTAAATTGGCCACGATTCTAGTAGTTTTCTGTGAAAATTTGGTGGTGTCACAGTGAACAGTTTCCGAGAAATTAAATAATTTGCCCTGTGGCTGCTACTCCCTTTTCATCCCCAATGAAGGCTTGTGAGGTGATTTGATGTATATCACCAAATAGACTAGAATTATAGTCGTTTTTTGTGAAAATTTGGTGGTGTCACAGTGAACAGTATCGAAGATATTAAATAATTTGCCCTGTTGCTGCTACCCCTTTTCATCCTCAATGAAGGCTTGTGCGGCGATTTGATGTATATCATCAAATTGGCTACAATTCTAGTAGTTTTTGTGAAAATTGGGCGGTGTCACATTGAACAGTTTCCGGGAAATTAAATAATTTGCCCTATGGCTGCAACCCCCTTTCAACCCCAATGAAGGCTTGTGGGGTGATTTGATGTGTATCATCAAATTGGCCACGATTGTAGTAGTTTTCTGTGAAAATTTGGTGGTGTCACAGTGAGCAGCAGTTGCCGAGAAATTAAATAATTTGCCCAGTGGCTGCTACCCCTTTTCGTACCCAATAAAGACTTGCGGGGTGATTTGATGTATATCATCAAATTGGCGACAATGCCCACGAACGCGGTGGATTCCGGACCCGTTTGGCGATGGTGACGTGGCTGGGGGTATCCCTAAGAATTTTGAATAGGCAAAACTCGGCTGTCGTATTCCACCCTTCGAGCGAGCTTCAGGATTTCAGAACACCCCGTATATTCATAGAAGTCATAATCTGGTACCTACGGATATGCCGGAGACCGCTGAATTGGAAAGGAGGCGAAACAATCAAATTCACCTACCTTTCCAATCCAAACCAAAAACCCGCCACGGTTGCAAAATCAATCGCCGTCGCCCGGGCAAAATGAAAAAGCCTCTATAAGAGTCTTCAGACATCGATCCTCCCGGCGATAGCGCTTCCAGAGCGCTAAAGACCAATTTCACCGATGTTTCCAATGTCACCCGCATCGCGACCGATCTCGCTTGGGTCTGCCATCCCGGCGCGCAGTGACCACTGCCGCTGCTCTCGCAACCTGCAGTCGAACCCCGGGACGCTTCAAGACGACATTTGGAAACAGTCATTAGAAATTTCACCACTCTTTTGAATTGGTCAAGGACGCTATCGCCAATAACTCCAAAAGTTATTGAGCGATCTGTGTCAAAATTTAATGTAGCACTCCTCAAGTCGCTAGCATTATCTTACTAAATTTTCGTCCGAATCGGATGAGCCAAAACGCCGTTATACGGGGAAACGCGGATTTCACGTTTTCCGCGTTTTCAGCCGTTCCGCTCATTCGATCTCGGCCGAACCCTCCAACCACACTAGAGTATCGCTAGGTGGTTGTCATATCCAAATTCGAACCGAATCGCCCGACTACTAACGGCCAGCTAAGCCATAATAGGTTTTCACGCCTTTAGAGCTGCCGCCGAAAGTATCCGCGCGATCTCGGTCGAACCCTCCAACCACGGCACTATGTCATGCCGTGTATCTAAAGACAAAATTTCAAATGAATCCATCCAGAAATAAGACCTCCGTAAGCCCTTTTACGAGGACGGGGAAAATATCACCTATCTTTCCAATTTCCCCGTCTTTGGGCCGAAAGGACCGTCTTCCGAAGGTTCCACCGCTCTGGCGGTTGGATGCGATGCTCGGCAGCCTAAGCCGAGACCGCGGGTAGAGTTTTTCCCAAACCTGGAAAAAACTCCAAAATCCCCGACGCCGACATCGACAATCCGTAGAGGCCAGAGGGGAACGAGTCCCGGCGTTGATGGGGACGATGGATGATTTTGGTTCGAGATTTTGGCGGACAATTCAAGGCCCGGTCCGCCAAAAGTATGGAAATCCCACAAAAGTGATCGAACGTCTACTTTTGACGTTTACAGTACTTCAGTGGGAGTACATGAGACGGAAAGCGATACAGAGCAATTGTGTAACAAATCTTATTCATGGTAAATAACTTGTATATGTTAATTGTGAACCTTTATTGTTTGTTAATTCTGTTCAATATATACTTTTAACATATCTTCCACGGTTTGATTGAAAAAACCCTGTCATCAAGCTCAAGAACTTTGGAGCTCAAGCTCACAGGCTCGCTTCACGAGGCTTCCGTCGAGGCTGCCATTCCTCGACGTGATATTGATAGTGCTTTGCAACCACTACTCGCTTAACGAGACAACCACCCGAGGTAGCCTAGCCTGAGGTGAAGACCCTGTTCGATAGCCCCCTGCATCGAAACAGCGGTAAACTCCAGGATCCACTTGCGACCTGCGAAACCGTCCGAGACTGACCACCTCCGACGAAGATCCTGTGCGATAGCCATTCGCATCGACACAGCGATACTCCAGGCTCCTCCAGAGACCTGCGTCCCGCCGAGGTAGCCCAACCTGAGGCGAAGATCCTGTTCGATCGCCCCCTGCGACGAAACAGCGATACTTTCAGGCTCCTCCAGAGACCTGCATACCGTCCGAGGCTTGCGACCCTCCGACGAAGACTTTGATTCCGACTGTGCCGGCTCCATCGAGAGACCCGCACCTCGGTACAAAGTACACACATAGGCTCCTACGAGACCTACAATTCAGACTCCATTGAGATCTGCAAATCCGAGGCAATCTTCCTCGTCAAACTTCTAGGCGGTCACTCGTCGAGGCAACCTTCCTCGTCAAACCCCTACGAGGCATTTACTTTGTGACCTACGGGCACAAAGCAATAGTACGCACGTTATTGTGGCGGCGTACTTCCAAATTTAGTAAAGAAGTTATCCTTACTTCTAGGGCTCCCTCGAGAGACCCACATTTAATAGTAGAGTCAGTGCTTACTACAAGACGTCTACAAGACTTTCGGAGCAAAAGAGCTTGCTCCGACATTGTCGTACCGGGAAGATGAACCCCTGCGACGCGACTACGAAATCCAGTGCTACGAGGATTGGTGCCCTCGAAGGTAATACTACGAATAATAAATTAGATCGTGTGAGTATGATCAAGACTGAGCTGGACGAGACCTCGTCCCAAATCGGAGAGACCAGCGGTCACACGAACTGCCCTCACACCTGTTTGCCGGCGAAAGATCTCTCGACATTCGGGGTGAAAGAGGAAATGGCCTCTCCTGCCAACGCTATATCGATGCTCCGCGAAGAGTCTGAGGGACCGAAGATGGTGGCTCGCGGAAGTACGCGGCACGGCGCAGCCACAGCGCCGTACGCGTTGAGGTCCGCTGCTACGCGAGTTACTGGCACCATCTCGACCACCCCTCACGACGCACTCGCGGATCCGAGTAGCAACCAAGAGTTACCACGAAGTGGGTCACCCACAGATACTCGGGACGAGGTTCAACCTACGTACCAACTGGTAGGGTCCGGGGAATCCCATGAGTCCAACCACGGTTCACGATCTGGCCCCGGTAGTGGAATACTTCCGATGTCGGGTGATTCGGAACGTGAGCTAGCCGTCGGTGACGACGCTACAGTTCATTCAGCTTTTTTACGAAGTGGTATCCAGCGGGAGCAATGCGCATCGCGTTCGGGTGCCATAGTAAGCGAAAACCCCTTAGCCGACTACGTCATAGGTGACGAAGCCGGCCTTTTTTATCAAAACAATACTTGTACGTCGCCCGTCCATTCTCATGATTTCCCCCGAACATACGATCATCGCCTAAGTGGTCCATATCAAGAAAGTCTAACCCGACACGACGCTCAACGCGGAGCTCGACCTTCTTCGTCGAGATCTCCCCCGCGAGCTCGTGTCCTAGACACCACGTCTGTAGGTCATATCCACCACAGATTCCAATCGTCAGAGAATATAGTGCGACCGGGCGTCGATAGCGACGATCCCCGTGAACTCCGTGCGTTCCTGCCGCGGAACCCGGTCAAGGGAACTAACATCCCAGATCACAGGTTGCGACATGGTTTCCAACGTGGAGCTCGATTAGAACTCCCGATGTCTCCACTGAGGAACCATGCCGACCAAACACAACATTCAGATCATATTCCGCGACATGACGCTCGACGTGGGGCTCGAAGTCCTGCTTCGACGTCTTCGCGGCGAGCCCATGTTGTTAATTCCCCGCACAATTCACAAACATTAGGCACAAACGGTCATATATCAGGACATGGCGCCCAACGTGGAGCTCGATTCGAACTTCCGAGGTCTCCACCGAGTGCCCATGACGTTGTTACCGATCCCATCGATCATATTCCACGACGTGGCGCCCAACTACAAGGGGCTCGAATACAATCTCAATCTCCAGAATTATTACGATCTCACCAAACACATGGAGCTCGAATACATTATCGCTCACCAGATTCATTACGAGCTCATCACCGAGATGAGACTCGAATGCATTCTGGAATGCACTCACAAATTTCTGCTCCCCTGCCTCCTAGGCCACTTAGATTACCTTCTCGCGTTCTCGACAGCGAGAACCGTTACGAATACGACTCCACCGCTACACATACGACTAATTCGTGGCGTCCGTTCACAGAGACGACCGATGGTAGCGGAGACGACGGAGAGTATTCCGACGTCGACAGGCCCACTACCCTGTCACGTCCCCCTATAAAAGCAGAAACCCCACGAGATGTATTCGGACTCGCTTCTACAAGTCGCGAACCCCCAATACCTTCGAGGTCGCAAACACGACAACCCGTAGCACACACCCGTCAAAATATTCCTGGTGCACAACAGCGTACCCTTACATACGAGCAGATTGGACATGAGGTGCACGTACCGGCTCTCAGTCCCGAGGCTCTCATTTGCCGCATGGCCGAAGCTATGGCCAATGCTCTAAGGCAAAATACTAATCCCGATAGGAATCGTCCCCGACCTTTTCTCTATCACTACGCTGGCCTGGACCACGAGGACTCTCAGTGGTTCGTGGACAGGATCAGTGTCTATTTATACGAGTCAGACATCCAAGAAGACTGAACGAATCGCAGTTTTCCAGCGTCATCTTGTAGGAGATGCTCGGCGGTGGTTCGACGATAATCTTTATCTACTCAACCGCTACTGTGAGCTGGAAAATCTGTTTCTTACTCGATACAACTCTCCTGATGAGCTAGCACGCTTACTCACCAAACTATACGGGGAACAACATACACCCCAAGAGTCCGCCGTCGTCTTCATCACAAGGAAGCGACGGATGGCTGATAGACTCATGCCACAAACTCCAACACACGTGATCATAGCAGTCATAATAAACCAACTTGAGCCTGATCTTAGATCTTATCTACGTATACATCGATTTTCCAATTTCGAGGAGCTGATCCACTTTGCGGGACAACTCGAATCCGATATTCAGGAATCCCAGGTGCGACATTCGCGGAGAGACAGGCACCAAGCCCGACCTGTTCTCCCGATTCCACCTTCAACCCGGCCAGCCATAGCGCCAGCCCCACCGTCTCACACTTCGAGACCAAACCCTCCAGCAGCTCAAGTTGGTCCCCCCCAACAACAACCTCAACGTCCGAGGTCAAACCCCTCGCGCTTTCAGCGAGGGCCAAATCAGGTTCAAGGTGGACCGCCCACTACTCGGCCACCGCCTGACCCCAATCGACAGTCTCAAGTCGTTCCCCCAAGGCCATCTACTAACCCTTTACCTGGGGCAAGGGCTGAGAGACCGAGATCCCCGCCGTATCCCTGTCCAATGTGCAACGGGAATCACTTCCGTTACCAGTGTATAGAACATCCATACCAACGTCAGGGAAACGAGAGAGCGGCCGCCGCCCGCCAAGAGTCACAGGACCCGGCGACGGTACGCGCAGTTCCGGGGTCCTCACGACAGTAGATAGAACTCTATCAGCTCCGGTTGAGCCCATTACCTCGCAGGTGGTGACGCAAGTGGCGTCTCACGCCACCAAGGTTCAACCGGAAGCACAACCAACATCCATATTGTCGGAGGATACCCTGGAGCCTGAGCGTATGCCGATTCATAGGGGCCAATCACCGTGCTTAAGTCGGTCCATGGAGGACATAACGACTACTACGTATTTGAGCCGGCGATGTCCCATAATAACGATAAGGTATACGGATGCTCTGCCTCGAGTCGTGGTGCACCTACGAGGGCACACGTTTCAAGCTTTGCTCGGCTCAGGCGCAACGAAGAATTTCATTAGAACTAAACAGCTCACCTTCTCCGACGTACAGTCCGATCCGGATTTTTATAGCCTGGCTTGCGGTGAAAGTGCCGTCCGGTCCCACGGGATAGTCCACGAGACTATTACCCTGGGCGACCGTGACTTTGAAGTGCCTTTCCACCTCATACCGGGGTTGAATGAGGAGATGATCCTTGGGGCGCAGTTCCTGATCCAGGAACATGCGCTCATGGATTATAAGCGGCGCTGTACCTACGTCGGACGAAGCGATCGATCGACCATATTCTGGACACCGAAACTTCGGCCAGATATGGAGTTCACACAGAACGTAACCATTCCACAGCTCGATATTCCGTCGGAACATCGAGCTATTTTGCTGCCTATACTTACAGAGTTTTCTGACGTGTTCGAACCACGAGCGGCGAACAACACGACTCTCACGACGCAGCATACAATCGAACTCACGGACCTAAGGCCAATCCATCAGAGGCCTTATCCGCTTAGTCCTGCAAAGACTAAGATCTTGTATGGCCAGCTGAATGAGATGTTGGCGAACGGGATCGTCGAACCTTCGACATCCCAATACAGTTCGCCACCCGTGCTGGTGGAACGTTCCGGGAAGGCTCCGCGTTTCTGTGTGGACTACCGAAAGATAAATGCTGTTACCAAATCCGAGGCTTCTTCGCTAACCAAAATAACGGAGGTCCTCAAATCGTTCGGTGAAGCAGCTGTCTTCACGGTGCTCGATTTGAAGAGTGGGTACTGGCAGATTCCACTCAATCCTGCATCTAAACAGTATACAGCCTTTTCTACGCCCGATGGGGCTACTTACCATTTTAACGTTTTGCCGTTTGGGCTTAAAAACGCTCCAAGTTGCTTTCAAAACGTGATTACGAGAGAGGTGTTAGCTGGCTATCTGCATCATTTCGCTCAAGTGTATTTTGACGATATAATCATTTATAGCAGAACCATTGCTGAACACCGGGACCACCTCAGATTGGTGCTTGAACGGATGAGGCAGTATAATCTGAAGGTGGCCCCGGAAAAATGCAAAATGGCCACTGACAACCTCGAGTATCTCGACCATCAGATCCGGGGTACCGTCACACGTCCTTTGAATAAGCACTTGGAGGCAATACATAACTTTCCAAGGCCAACCTCCAGGAAGCAACTGCAGAGATTTCTCGGCATTTGTAACTGGGTGAGGGAGTATGTCGCCGACGCCGCTAGCTTAACTAAACCCTTAACCGTCTTGCTACAGAAGCAACATAAGTTCAATTGGACGACTGAATGTCAGAAGGCATTTGATGTTATCAAGTGTAGCATCTCACAGCCTCTTGAACTTCACCGTCCAAACTTCGCGTTCAAATTTTATTTACAAGTGGATGCATCACTTATAGGGTTAGGCGCCGTACTCTTTCAAAAGGGGGACCTTGGGGAGAGGCGAATTATTTCCTATGCCAGTGTCACGTTGACCGAAGCAGAGAAGCGGTACCACGTCAACGAGCTGGAGGTATTCGCGGCCATCTTTGGAATCAAGCGATACAGGGCGTATTTAGCCGATAAAGCATTCACGCTTATCACCGACAGTCGCGCTCTGTATTGGCTTGAAAAGAACCGCGATACGAAGGCGAAATTGACAAGGTGGTCCCTTCTCCTGCAGGAGTACGACTTCGACGTGGAACACTGCGCTGGCAAGGAAAATCAGCTGGCCGACTATCTGAGTGGGAACGCTTCAGAACCTCACTCAGCGGATTTGGTAGATGAATCTCGAATGCTACCCCCTGAGCGAGTAGGTGCGCTCCAGCAGATTACACATCACGGCCTGTTCTTGGAGGTGCAAGCGGCCCAACAGCGCTCACCGCGAATCAGGCAGAGTATCCTTCGTTGGTACGATATCGACCGCAACGGTCCGCAGGATGGTCAGGACGCTCGCTTTCACGAAACCTATCGTGTAAGCCCTGACCATACCACTATCTTTACACGTGCCAACGATGACGACCTCCTCGTTATCCCTCGACGGAAGGTACTCAAAGTTATACACCATTTTCATTATTCTGACGACGCAGCGCATCCCGGCGTAGACGAGACAGTGCGCGCGGTACAGCGAATGTATCATGCCCGCCACTTACGACGTCAAGTCTCGTCCTACGTTCGGCGATGTCTTCCCTGCCACGCGGTGAAGAGTCGTCAGATTCAGAAAAATGCCCCACAAAAACCCCACACCGCGAGCAGTCCCTTCGAGACTATAAGTATAGATGTCCTGCGGCCTTACCCCGAAACCCAATTGCAAAACCGATTTGTAATTATCGTAGAGGACATCTATACCAAGTGGGTGGAGGCCAAAGCCGTTCCAGACAGTACCGCACCAACGATCTGCGACTTTCTGGAAACGGAAATCTTTACTCGGTACGGTGACCCGAAGCAGATCATCTCTGACAACGGGCCCGTATTCGACTCAAATCGATATTTAACATTATGCCGTAAACGGCATATCCAACCGTTCTACACCGCGGTTTACTTCCAGCGTGAGAACCCGGTGGAACGAAAGGTGCAAGACTTCAAAACGGTTCTGAAAGTGCTCAGGTATAGGCAACCGCGCCTTAGGAACTGGGATAGGCTTGTGCCGCAATCTCTCGCGATTATCCGCAACCGACGGAATCGCGCTACAGGGGAAACCCCCTCAAAAGCCCTTTTGGGTTACGAAGTAGCAAAGCGTGGAGAATGGGAAATCCCCGAATTCCAGAAGCGACGACGACGACCCTGCGACGATGCTCGCGCTCGACGACGCCAGATTAGAGTCCGGCAGTTGGATTTCAATACAGCGACCTTTCCTGACCAGGATAAACGTCCTGCTGTTGAGTTCCAACCCCGCGACCTAGTCATGGTGCGTGAGCATGCATCCGCGGATCCGTTCGCTCCGGTTTGGGCGGGGCCATTTCCCATAGCCGTTAGAAGATCTCCACTGATTTACGAAATTGATAAAAACGGATACCAATTCCAGTATCACGTTGACCAACTGAGACCAGCCCCAACAGGTAACCAGTCTCCAGTTGATGATGATGACAGTAGTTCGGATGTTAGCAGTGACAGTGATGACCCCGGGGGTCCACCGTCGGATCATCGAAGTGCCGATGATCACCATCCCGAGCTACGACAATCAACGTCTTTCGCAAACCAGTCATCTTCCAATCGTCGTCCCCCCACGTCTACCTCAAACCTTCCGACGTCCGTTGACGTCCAAGAACCCTTAGCATCTGGTCACATGTCTAAGGACATTCCTGCTCCAACGAGCCCACCAGCGTTTCATGACGCACCTTCTATAATAAAATATCCAATGTCTTATGACACCCCAGCTCAAACGAGCTCAACAGCGTCCCCTGCTCGCCAATCTCGACAGGGCACGCCTTTAGTTTTAAGTCTTCCGACCAACGTCGATGAACCTGCTCCTACGAGCCAACCCGCGCCCCATGCTCGCCAATCTCGACATGGTGCGCCTTTAGTTTTAAGTCTTCCGACAACCGTCGATGATCTCGCTCAACCGAGCACCTCCGCGTCCCCTGATCGCCAATCTCGACAGGGCACGCCATTAGTTTTAAGCATTCCGACAAACGTCGATGATCCAGCTCCAACGAGCTCAACCGCGCCCCATGCTCGCCAATCTCGACATGGCGCGCATTTAGAATTAAGTCAGCAATCTGCGCCTCAGCCGCAGGATGCTCCAATCCGCCTTAGAATTCGACGAACCACGGGTTCGACTGGAAACCCCAGTTCCTACGAGGTAATCAATTCTCTGCGCGAACAGCGCTTGGTCATTTCCACTCATATACCGAAATGCCAGCCTACACTCACAAAATCCCGAAGCCCACTCGCCGGAGGGGGGGAGTGTCGTATTCCACCCTTCGAGCGAGCTTCAGGATTTCAGAACACCCCGTATATTCATAGAAGTCATAATCTTGTACCTACGGATATGCCGGAGACCGCTGAATTGAAAAGGAGGCGAAACAATCATATTCACCTACCTTTCCAATTCAAACCAAAAACCCGCCACGGTTGCGAAATCAATCGCCGTCGGCCGGGCAGAATGAAAAAGCCTCCATGAGAGTCTTCAGACATCGATCCTCACGGCGATAGCGCTCCCAGAGCGTTAAAGACCAATTTCACCGACCTTTCCAGTGTCACCCGCATCGCGACCGATCTCGCCTGGGTCTGCCATCCCGGCGCGCAGTGACCACTGCCGCTGCTCTCGCAACCTGCAGTCGAACCCCGGGACGCTTCACGATGACATTTGGAAATGGCCATTAGAAATTTCACCACCCTTTTGAATTGGTCAAGGACGCTATCGCCAATAACTCCAAAAGTTATTGAGCGATCGGTGTCAAAATTTAATGCAGCACTCCTCAAGTCGCTAGCATTATCTTACTAAATTTTCGTCCGAATCGGATGAGCCAAAACGCCGTTATACGGGGAAACGCGGATTTCACGTTTTCCGCGTTTTCAGCCGTTCCGCTCATTCGATCTCGGCCGAACCCTCCAACCACACTAGAGTATCGCTAGGTGGTTGTCATATCCAAATTCGAACCGAATCGCCCGACTACTAACGGCCAGCTAAGCCATAATAGGTTTTCACGCCTTTAGAGCTGCCGCCGAAAGTATCCGCGCGATCTCGGTCGAACCCTCCAACCACGGCACTATGTCATGCCGTGTATCAACAGACAAAATTTCAAATGAATCCATCAAGAAATAAGACCTCCGTAAGCCCTTTTACGAAGACGGGGAAAATTTCACCGATGTTTCCAATTTCCCCGTCTTTGGGCCGAAAGGACCGTCTTCCGAAGGTTCCACCGCTCTGGCGGTTGGATGCGATGCTCGGCAGCCTAAGCCGAGACCGCGGGTAGAGTTTTTCCCAAACCGGGAAAAAACTCCAAAATCCCCGACGCCGACATCGACAATCCGTAGAGGCCAGAGGGGAACGAGTCCCGGCGTTGATGGGGACGATGGATGATTTTGGTTCGAGATTTTGGCGGACAATTCAAGGCCCGGTCCGCCAAAAGTATGGAAATCCCACAAAAGTGATCGAACGTCTACTTTTGACGTTTACAGTACTTCAGTGGGAGTACATGAGACGGAAAGCGATACAGAGCGAATTGTAACAAATCTTATTCATGGTAAATAACTTGTATATGTTAATTGTGAATCTTTGTTGTTTATTAATTTTATTCAATATATACTTTTAACATATCTTCCACGGTTTGATTGAAAAAACCCTGTCATCAAGCTCAAGAACTTTGGAGCTCAAGCTCACAGGCTCGCTTCACGAGGCTTCCGTCGAGGCTGCCATTCCTCGACGTGATATTGATAGTGCTTTGCAACCACTACTCGCTTAACGAGACAACCACCCGAGGTAGCCTAGCCTGAGGTGAAGACCCTGTTCGATAGCCCCCTGCATCGAAACAGCGGTAAACTCCAGGATCCACTTGCGACCTGCGAAACCGTCCGAGACTGACCACCTCCGACGAAGATCCTGTGCGATAGCCATTCGCATCGACACAGCGATACTCCAGGCTCCTCCAGAGACCTGCGTCCCGCCCGAGGTAGCCCAACCTGAGGCGAAGATCCTGTTCGATCGCCCCCTGCGACGAAACAGCGATACTTTCAGGCTCCTCCAGAGACCTGCATACCGTCCGAGGCTTGCGACCCTCCGACGAAGACTTTGATTCCGACTGTGCCGGCTCCATCGAGAGACCCGCACCTCGGTACAAAGTACACACATAGGCTCCTACGAGACCTACAATTCAGACTCCATTGAGATCTGCAAATCCGAGGCAATCTTCCTCGTCAAACTTCTAGGCGGTCACTCGTCGAGGCAACCTTCCTCGTCAAACCCCTACGAGGCATTTACTTTGTGACCCACGGGCACAAAGCAATAGTACGCACGTTATTGTGGCGGCGTACTTCCAAATTTAGTAAAGAAGTTATCCTTACTTCTAGGGCTCCCTCGAGAGACCCACATTTAATAGTAGAGTCAGTGCTTACTACAAGACGTCTACAAGACTTTCGGAGCAAAAGAGCTTGCTCCGACATTGTCGTACGGGGAAGATGAACCCCTGCGACGCGACTACGAAATCCAGTGCTACGAGGATTGGTGCCCTCGAAGGTAATACTACGAATAATAAATTAGATCGTGTGAGTATGATCAAGACTGAGCTGGACGAGACCTCGTCCCAAATCGGAGAGACCAGCGGTCACACGAACTGCCCTCACACCTGTTTGCCGGCGAAAGATCTCTCGACATTCGGGGTGAAAGAGGAAATGGCCTCTCCTGCCAACGCTATATCGATGCTCCGCGAAGAGTCTGAGGGACCGAAGATGGTGGCTCGCGGAAGTACGCGGCACGGCGCAGCCACAGCGCCGTACGCGTTGAGGTCCGCTGCTACGCGAGTTACTGGCACCATCTCGACCACCCCTCACGACGCACTCGCGGATCCGAGTAGCAACCAAGAGTTACCACGAAGTGGGTCACCCACAGATACTCGGGACGAGGTTCAACCTACGTACCAACTGGTAGGGTCCGGGGAATCCCATGAGTCCAACCACGGTTCACGGTCTGGCCCCGATAGCGGCCTACTTCCGAGGTCGGGTGTTTCGGAACGTGAGCTAGCCGTCGGTGACGACGCTACAGTTCATTCAGCTTTTTTACGAAGTGGTATCCAGCGGGAGCAATGCGCATCGCGTTCGGGTGCCATAGTAAGCGAAAACCCCTTAGCCGACTACGTCATAGGTGACGAAGCCGGCCTTTTTTATCAAAACAATACTTGTACGTCGCCCGTCCATTCTCATGATTTCCCCCGAACATACGATCATCGCCTAAGTGGTCCATATCAAGAAAGTCTAACCCGACACGACGCTCAACGCGGAGCTCGACCTTCTTCGTCGAGATCTCCCCCGCGAGCTCGTGTCCTAGACACCACGTCTGTAGGTCATATCCACCACAGATTCCAATCGTCAGAGAATATAGTGCGACCGGGCGTCGATAGTGACGATCCCCGTGAACTCCGTGCGTTTCTGCCGCGGAACCCGGTCAAGGGAGCTGACATCCCAGATCACAGGCTGCGACATGGTTTCCAACGTGGAGCTCGATTAGAACTCCCGATGTCTCCACTGAGGACCCATGCCGACCAAACACAACATTCAGATCATATTCCGCGACATGGCGCTCGACGTGGGGCTCGAAGTCCTGCTTCGACGTCTTTGCGGCGAGCCCATGTTGCTAATTCCCCGCACAATTCTCAAACATTAGGCACAAACGGTCATATATCATGACATGGCGCCCAACGTGGAGCTCGATTCGAACTTCCGAGGTCTCCACCGAGGGCCCATGCCGTTGTTACCGATCCCATCGATCATATTCCACGACACGGCGGTTATTTAATAAATAGCGGTCGGACTGCGGACTGGACGTCGAGTGCGCCGCAGCCTTCCGTTCAAAAAGGCCCCTGGCAGGAAATCACGGGGCACAATGTTGGATTTTTCTTGCGTCCCGTGACAACAATACTAGTAGTTTTTTTATGAAAATTTGGTGGAGTCACAATGAACCATTTTCGAGAAATTAATTATTGTGCCCTGTGGCTGCTACCCCTTTTCATCCCCAATATAGGCTTGTGGGGTGATTTAATGTATATCATCAAATTGGCCGCAGTTCTAGTACTTTTCTGTGAAAAATTGGTGGTGTCACAATAAACCGTTTTCCTGAAATTAATTATTATGCCCTATGGCTGCAACCCCTTCTTATCCCCAATGAAGACTTGTGGGGTGATTTAATGTGTATCATCAAATTGACCACGATTGTGGTAGTTTTCTGAGAAAATTTGGTGGTGTCACAGTGAACAGTTTTCGAGAAATTAATTATTTTGCTCTGTGGCTGCTACCCCTTTTCATCCCCAATGAAGGCTTGT
Organism: Anoplophora glabripennis; assembly: GCF_000390285.2. NCBI lineage: Eukaryota > Metazoa > Arthropoda > Insecta > Coleoptera > Cerambycidae > Anoplophora > Anoplophora glabripennis. The sequence goes on along the minus strand of NW_019416955.1, from coordinate 150,737 downwards.
GGGGCGATTTGATGTATATCATCAAATTGGCCACCATTCTTGTAGTTTTCTGTGAAAATTTGGTGATGTCACACTGAACAGTTTTCGAGAATTAATTATTGTGCCCTGTGGCTGCTACCCTTTTCCATCCCTAATGGAGGCTTGTAAGGTGGTCTATATTGTATAGTCACATTAGCCACAATTTTTTGCTAATTTCCTTGAAAACTTGGTGAACGACATCCACCCCAGAAATGATTTTTTTATTCCCTAACTGTCACCCCGTTTTATCCCTTAAATTAGATAGTTTTTCTTACATCACCGTATTGGTCAGAATATGGAATATGGGTACCTTTTGTTAAAGCAGATGTGATAATTAAGTCACAATGAACCGCTTATTTATCGAACTTATTAATATTTTCATTTTGCAGATTATTTGTTTTTAATTTATAAACTTATTGCCTTATCTCCTAACTCGTGAGCTAAAAGTAAAAAATTTTGAACAGTAATGACAAACGCTAATTATATATTTCAATGTTTCCTAAAATATTACAATGTTAGAAATAGTTAATTATGATTACCCCTCTTCCACGCCAATGGGTTAGGTATTCAGGTATATTCGGCAACTTTAGCTGCTAGATTTGGCTGCTGTTTTCACACCGGTATATTATTCTCTAAAACATTTCAGTAAATGTTCAAAAACATTTACGTTTTGGCAAAGGTTAAAAATGAAGATCAGCATAATATTATTGGAATTTATTATATTTGTAACTGCAACTGTGAAAGAGCATGTCAGATGTATTTGTATGAATATTCTGAAAAAAAATAGACCGGAATTTGTTTGAATTTTGAGCACTCGAGAAGCCTAGTAATAACTATGGACACGGGAATAAAACTAATAATGTTTTATTTTAATGCGTGGTGGTAGTAATTTAAATAACTAGATGGATTTCACAGGGTCTAACGACACTTACAGTGTAAGATAATTCAATAAACAAAGAAATCAAATAAAAAATTTAAATAAATTTGGAACGAATACACTGAAGATGAATTTTTCGAGACAAAACGTCTGAATCTGGTGTTGATTATCTTTAATATTTATATTGTATAATGCAGGAACTGGAGAATAAAGTTTTTATTCTTGTCAAACAATACACCATTTTCTTTATTGACCAATGACCACTGACTACTATAGAAACTTAACTTTATCTACTTCATACATTTACCAACTGTTACATTCTAACACCTTCAATTTCAAGTCCTTAACAATCTAATGAATTGAAATTGGTATATGTTATTTAATAAAATATTTTACACATTTCTTAATTAACATTCGTTTACAAAATATTTAACTAATCTATAGTTTTCAAATTTTATTTTACTTTGTGGTTTGGTTAATATGTGTGCAATATTGTCCGTTGTAGGAACATAGTCTATACTAATTTTCTTATCTACTATTAAATCTTTCAAGAAATGATACCTTATATCTATATGTTTACTTCGTTTACTGTTCTCAAAGTTTTTTGACATCATTATTGCGCTTTTATTGTCACAGTATGATTTCCCGCACTGCGTAACACCAAACTCACTCAATATTCCTTGTACATTAATTAGTTCCTGTGCTGCTGTAGCTGCCGCTATATATTCGGCTTCTGCTGTTGAAAGCGCTACACATCCTTGTTTTTTAGATGACCAGTGAATTGGATTTCCCCTAAATAACAGCAACACGCCACTTACACTCTTTCTGTCTATTCTATCAGTTTCCCAGTCTGCATCAGTATAGGCTTCAATATTTTCTTCTTTAGTTTTGCATTCTAATCCTATATTTTTTGTAGACTGCAAATAACGTAGTACACGTTTTTCTGCTTTCCATACTTTTTCATTGGGTTTGTCTAACCATCTACTTAAATAAGATACTGAAAATGTAATATCAGGTCGTGAAGTTACTGATAGATACATCAAATTTCCTATTAATTGCCTATAATGAAGATTTATTATTTCACAGTCAGGATCTACTTGAAAATTTTCTTCCATCGAGGTTGATATTCCTCTACAATTGTCCATGTTAAATGATTTTAGCATTTTCTCTATTAAATTAGTTTGCATTATTTTAATAGCACCTTCTGTTTTATTTATTGACATTCCTAAAAAGCTATTTACTTTTCCTATATCTTTTGCTTGAAATTCTTCTTTTAGCAAATTTATTACTTTTTCTNTGTCTAACCATCTACTTAAATAAGATACTGAAAATGTAATATCAGGTCGTGAAGTTACTGATAGATACATCAAATTTCCTATTAATTGCCTATAATGAAGATTTATTATTTCACAGTCAGGATCTACTTGAAAATTTTCTTCCATCGAGGTTGATATTCCTCTACAATTGTCCATGTTAAATGATTTTAGCATTTTCTCTATTAAATTAGTTTGCATTATTTTAATAGCACCTTCTGTTTTATTTATTGACATTCCTAAAAAGCTATTTACTTTTCCTATATCTTTTGCTTGAAATTCTTCTTTTAGCAAATTTATTACTTTTTCTATTTCCTCGTCTTCTCCTGTTATTAAGATGTCATCAACGTAGACTATTAACCACACCGAGGAATTGTGATATAGACAACAATCAAAATTTGATCTAGTAAAATTATTGTGAATCATAAAATTATTGAACCTGTTGTTCCACAATTTTGGTAATTCCTTCATGCCATATAATGCCCGATTTAATTTCAGAACGTTTGATTTTGTTTCTAGACCCTTCGGTGGGTAGATGTACACACTTGTTTCTATTTCTTCATTCAAAAATGCTGCTGGTATATCCATTTGTCGTATTGTCCAATTATTCTGTAAAGCAGTTACTAAAATTATTCGTATTGTGACTATACGTGCAACGGGTGATTATAACTGATACGATTCATTTTCTTCCTGAATTTGAAACCCTCTTGCAACTACACGTGCCTTTTTCGTTCCATCTTCCTTTGTTCTAAATATCCACTTGGTATCAATTATATCTTTTCCTTCTGGTAGATTTGACTCCGTCCATGTATTTTGTTTTTTATGTGCACTTAATTCTTTTTCTATCGCATTCTTCCAATCAGAATCTTTTATTGCTTCTTCGTATGTTTGTGGAATACAGTTATTTGCTTCAGTTAATAAACAGTATGCATAATATAGCTCATAATCATCGAATCGTGTGGGTATTTTAATGTTTCTCTTGTTTGCAATTTCTGGTTCATCTTTGGGTAATTCTTCTTGGCTCTCATTTGTGTCATTTTCTTCTATTACTATCACTTGTTTGGGTTCCTCTCTATTATTATTGTTACATTCTTGACTTTCATACTTGTAGTTCACTTCGTCAAATTTTACGTCTCTCGATATTACAACTTCTTTGTTTATTGGATCCCATAACCTATATCCTGCTCGGCTGTATCCTACCATTCTCATTTCTTTAGCCTTGGCTCCAGTTTTCCTTGTTTAGGTAATATATACATCCACGCCTTACATCCAAAAACTTTCAATTTTTGTAAATCAACTTTACCTTGATATACTTGTGATGGTATTTTGCCATTCAGTGCTTTTGTAGGTGATCTGTTTAATTGATAAGCTGCACATCTTATAGCTTCTCCCCATAACATTTTTGGCAACCCTGTGTCTACAAACATTGCCCTTACTTTATCAATTAGGGTTCTATTCAGTCTTTCAGAGACTCCATTTTGCTGTGGTGTATACAGGGTTGTCCGAATTTTATGCAAGAAACTTCAAGGGCTGATAGATCTCTTTAAAATAATAGCTCTTTGCCTTATAAACATAGGTCTGGAACGGCTTCGTTTTAGAGATACAGGATGTTGAAGTTGTTAAAAAAATTTAATATTTTTTGTTTATATCTCCGGAATCTATTAACCAATTTGAATAAAATTTAGTACAGATAATGTATGATAGTAGGCCTTGCATTACCTAAAATATTAGCTCTAAAGGTTCAACTGGACAGGATCACCCCTTTTTTATAAAAAAAACCTACGCCACTGTATTTTTTACAAGTTATTGTAACGGATTTATATTCTAATGCACAAAATACGTAAAATAGGTAACTTGAATTTTTTCCGCAAATTTCACCGTTCTGAAGTTATTCATACCAATACAATCCCCTTGTGGCAGATACTTCTAACCATAATATTACAATAGTATATATTATGTTTATCGTTAAAAGTAAGTGCAATTTGTAGGCACTTCAACAAAATTCTTTACACTTGCCGCTTTCATCTTTTTGGATTAAAAAACATCTCGGCAACTCGGGATGAGTAAATCGAAAATTTGAAAAGTTCTACATAAAGATGGTAGAAATCCGTACCATTTACAACCTGTGCAAAATTTACTTCCGGAAGATGCAGAGAGACACCTAAATTTTTGTCAGTGGTTGTTAGAGTCACAACATAATCCAGAATTCTTACTAAAAATACTTTGGATCGATGAAGCTACGTTCAATCCTCATGAAATTCGAACAAGATCTTTTCAAGAGGAATTTTCTGTGAAAGTGTGGCTCGGAATAATTCGAAATAAAGTTTGTGGACCTTTCTTCTTGCTACCATCCAAATTCCCAATAATTTCTAAACTCTCTAGAAAACCATCTATTTGAATTATTACTTTCAAGCATAAATATAAATATTCTTTTAATATTATGGTTTGAAATGTCTACCACAAGGGGACTATATTGGTATGAATAACTTGAGAACGGCGAATCTTAGGGAAAAAATTCAAGTTACCTTTTTTACGTATTTAGTGCATTAGATTATAAATCCGTTACAATATGTTGTAAAAAATACAGTGGCGTAGGTTTTTTTATAAAAAGAGGGCGACCCCTGTCCAGTTGTACACCACTGGTTGAACCTCTAGAGCTCGAATTTAAGGGAATGCAAGGCCTACTGTCATACATTATCTGTACCAAATTTTATTGAGATCGGTTAATAAATTCCGGAGATATAAACAAAAAATCAATTTTTTTAAACAAATTTAACACCCTTTAAAACGAAGCCGTTCCAGACCTATGTTTATAAGGCAAACACCTATTATTTTAAAGAGATCTATCTACCCTCGAAGTTTCCTGCATAAAATTCGGACCACCCTGTATATTGCAGTAAATTCTTGTTTTATTCCATTTCTTAAGCAGTACTCTCTTAGATTGTTTGTTGTAAATTCACTGCCATTGTCTGTTCTTAGTCTTGCTACTTTTCGGCCTATTGTATTTAGCTGTTCCATGTGTTCTATTAATTTGACTTATGTTTCAAATTTATTTTTCATTAAATATATTACTGCGAAGTGTGACAAATCATCGGTTACAGATAAATAATACTTTTCATCATTGATTGTTGTCTCATTTATAGGACCCCATACGTCACAATGTAACAATTCGCCTACCCTGTGTGACCTTGGTATATGTTGGTAACTTTCAAATTTATTCCTCGTCGCTTTGCCATGCATACAGGAGTCGCACACCTCATTTGAACAAGGTAGTTTTAACAATTGTAATCCCTTTCTGTTGAGATGTCCTAATCGTAGATGTCATAACATCTCTTCATTCCTTGCCAAGTTACATAATACAACGTTTTCCAGTCTAAGTTTTACCACATATAAATTTCTGGTACTCTCACAGATGATTACCGAGTTTTCTGCAATAATTTTAAAAATTACTTTGTGATCAGCTTCATTTATTTTTCGCACTGACAATAGGTTGTGTGAGATATTGCTTACTATTAAAGCCTTGATATTTATTAATAAATCGTTTTCTGCTCTGACACGTAGAATTCCTGTTTTATTAGCCACCATACTTTCCCCATTTGCCACTTTTATATGTATAGGGTTAATTTTACTAACGTCTACCAATAATTCGTCAAGATCTTCAGATATTAGGTGATTTGTAGCACCAGAGTCTAAAATGAAATTTATGTAACTGTTTTCTCTTGGTTGTATTTCTGTGTTTAGGTTAAATGCTGTGAAAGTAACTTCTTTATTTTCTTCTGCTAGATTTACTTTATTTTCCGAAGTTCCTATTCCACTATTATATCGACCTCTATGTCCTCGTCTTCTCTGACCTCTAAATCCTCTACTAAATGTGCTTGCCCGAGTGCTTGATGCTTTATTCTTAGGGCATTGTGCTTGATAATGTTGTGAACTGCCACATATGTAACATCCACTGCCACTTCTGTCTGCCTTAAATGAAGATTCACTCTCTATGTTTCCTGTATTTGCTCGCTCACTTTTCATTTTTAGTTCTACATCTAAAAGTTTGCTTTTTACAAAGTCCAGCGTAAGGTCGGCTGTAGTTGTTTCCAGTGCTGTTATAACATCATATTTTTCGTTCATTGTCAGTAATAAGTGACACACCTTATCATTTTCATCTAGATGACTTCCAGTCGCTTCCAATTCTCTTATTAAACCATCAAATTTCATGAAATGATCTTGCAAATCAGCCTTGTTATCACATTTTAACGATAACAGTTTTCTTCAAATATATAATTTTGATAATGTACTTTTCCTTTCAAAAATATTACTTAAAACTTTTATCATATCACATGCCGTTTTACAGTCTTTTATATATTCTATATGTTTATCTGTTACACACTGGACTATAACAGACTTTGCTTTAGCATAATTTTTTAAGTGGTTATTTCTAGCTTCTTCACCCATAGAATTAAGCATTGATTCGGTTACTTCCTTCTTTACTAAACTCTTTACACCTTTTTCATCTAGTAAACATTCTACTCTAAATTTCCAGTTCGAAAAATTGTCTTTTTTCAACTGCGGAAAGTTTATTGTTGACGTAGCCATTCTTTAACCTTACTGTTTGTTACTCAACTTTTATTAACTATTAACCTTTTTCTTTACTTAACAGGGCTTTCCTGGGCCCATAACCTGTTGGTTATTGTCGTGGAATATGATCTTTGCGTAGTGTTAAATCGCCATGGGCTCTTGGTGGAGACCTCGGAAGTTCGAATCGAGCTCCACGTTGAGCGCCATGTCGAGGAATATGATCGTTAGTGCCTAATATTTGAGAATTGTGCGGGGAATTGTGATCGGGAGTTCTAATCGAGCTCCACGTTGGAAACCATGTCGCAACCTGTGATCTGGGATGTCAGTTCCCTTGACCGGGTTCCGCGGCAGGAACGCACGGAGTTCATGGGGATCGTCGCTATCGACGCCCGGTCGCACTATATTCTCTGACGATTGGAATCTGTGGTGGATATGACCTACAGACGTGGTGTCTAGGACACGAGCTCGCGGGGGAGATCTCGACGAAGAGTGTCGAGCTCCGCGTTGAGCGCCGTGTCGGGTTAGACTATCTTGATATGGCCCACTTAGGCGACGTACAAGTATTGTTTTGATAAAAAAATGCCGGCTTCGTCACCTATGACGTAGTCGGCTAAGGGATTTTCGCTTACTATGGCACCCGAACGCGATGCGCATTGCTCCCGCTGGATACCACTTCGTAAAAAAAGCTGAATGAACTGTAGCGTCGTCACCGACGGCTAGCTCACGTTCCGAAACACCCGATATCGGAGGTAGGCCGCTATCGGGGCCAGACCGTGAACCGTGGTTGGACTCATGGGATTCCCCGGACCCTACCAGTTGGTACGTAGGTTGAACCTCGTCCCGAGTATCTGTGGGTGACCCACTTCGTGGTAACTCTTGGGTGCTACTCGGATCCGCGAGTGCGTCGTGAGGGGTGGTCGAGATGGTGCCAGTAACTCGCGTAGCAGCGGACCTCAACGCGTACGGCGCTGTGGCTGCGCCGTGCCGCGTACTTCCGCGAGCCACCATCTTCGGTCCCTCAGACTCTTCGCGGAGCATCGATATAGCGTTGGCAGGAGAGGCCATTTCCTCTTTCACCCCGAATGTCGAGAGATCTTTCGCCGGCAAACAGGTGTGAGGGCAGTTCGTGTGACCGCTGGTCTCTCCGATTTGGGACGAGGTCTCGTCCAGCTCAGTCTTGATCATACTCACACGATCTAATTTATTATTCGTAGTATTACCTTCGAGGGCACCAATCCTCGTAGCACTGGATTTCGTAGTCGCGTCGCAGGGGTTCATCTTCCCCGTACGACAATGTCGGAGCAAGCTCTTTTGCTCCGAAAGTCTTGTAGACGTCTTGTAGTAAGCACTGACTCTACTATTAAATGTGGGTCTCTCGAGGGAGCCCTAGAAGTAAGGATAACTTCTTTACTAAATTTGGAAGTACGCCGCCACAATAACGTGCGTACTATTGCTTTGTGCCCGTAGGTCACAAAGTAAATGCCTCGTAGGGGTTTGACGAGGAAGGTTGCCTCGACGAGTGACCGCCTAGAAGTTTGACGAGGAAGATTGCCTCGGATTTGCAGATCTCAATGGAGTCTGAATTGTAGGTCTCGTAGGAGCCTATGTGTGTACTTTGTACCGAGGTGCGGGTCTCTCGATGGAGCCGGCACAGTCGGAATCAAAGTCTTCGTCGGAGGGTCGCAAGCCTCGGACGGTATGCAGGTCTCTGGAGGAGCCTGAAAGTATCGCTGTTTCGTCGCAGGGGGCGATCGAACAGGATCTTCGCCTCAGGTTGGGCTACCTCGGGCGGGACGCAGGTCTCTGGAGGAGCCTGGAGTATCGCTGTGTCGATGCGAATGGCTATCGCACAGGATCTTCGTCGGAGGTGGTCAGTCTCGGACGGTTTCGCAGGTCGCAAGTGGATCCTGGAGTTTACCGCTGTTTCGATGCAGGGGGCTATCGAACAGGGTCTTCACCTCAGGCTAGGCTACCTCGGGTGGTTGTCTCGTTAAGCGAGTAGTGGTTGCAAAGCACTATCAATATCACGTCGAGGAATGGCAGCCTCGACGGAAGCCTCGTGAAGCGAGCCTGTGAGCTTGAGCTCCAAAGTTCTTGAGCTTGATGACAGGGTTTTTTCAATCAAACCGTGGAAGATATGTTAAAAGTATATATTGAACAGAATTAACAAACAATAAAGATTCACAATTAACATATACAAGTTATTTACCATGAATAAGATTTGTTACACAATTGCTCTGTATCGCTTTCCGTCTCATGTACTCCCACTGAAGTACTGTAAACGTCAAAAGTAGACGTTCGATCACTTTTGTGGGATTTCCATACTTTTGGCGGACCGGGCCTTGAATTGTCCGCCAAAATCTCGAACCAAAATCATCCATCGTCCCCATCAACGCCGGGACTCGTTCCCCTCTGGCCTCTACGGATTGTCGATGTCGGCGTCGGGGATTTTGGAGTTTTTTCCCGGTTTGGGAAAAACTCTACCCGCGGTCTCGGCTTAGGCTGCCGAGCATCGCATCCAACCGCCAGAGCGGTGGAACCTTCGGAAGACGGTCCTTTCGGCCCAAAGACGGGGAAATTGGAAACATCGGTGAAATTTTCCCCGTCTTCGTAAAAGGGCTTACGGAGGTCTTATTTCTTGATGGATTCATTTGAAATTTTGTCTGTTGATACACGGCATGACATAGTGCCGTGGTTGGAGGGTTCGACCGAGATCGCGCGGATACTTTCGGCGGCAGCTCTAAAGGCGTGAAAACCTATTATGGCTTAGCTGGCCGTTAGTAGTCGGGCGATTCGGTTCGAATTTGGATATGACAACCACCTAGCGATACTCTAGTGTGGTTGGAGGGTTCGGCCGAGATCGAATGAGCGGAACGGCTGAAAACGCGGAAAACTTGAAATCCGCGTTTCCCCGTATAACGGCGTTTTGGCTCATCCTATTCGGACGAAAATTTAGTGAGATAATGCTAGCGACTTGAGAAGTGCTGCATTAAATTTTGACACCGATCGCTCAATAACTTTTGGAGTTATTGGTGATAGCGTCCTTGACCATTTCGAAAGTGTAGTTAAAATTCCCAGGGTTCGACTGCAGGTTGCGAGAGCAGCGGCAGTGGTCACTGCGCGCCGGGATGGCAGACCCAGGCGAGATCGGTCGCGATGCGCGTGACATTGGAAAGGTCGGTGAAATTGGTCTTCGCCGGGAGGATCGATGTCTGAAAGACTCTCATAGAGGCTTTTTCATTTTGCCCGGCCGATGGCGATTGATTTTACAACCGTGGCGGGTTTTTGGTTTGAATTGGAAAGGTAGGTGAATATGACTGTTTCGCCTCCTTTTCAATTCAGCGGTCTCCGGTATATCCGTAGGTACAAGATTATGACTTCTATGAATATACGGGGTGTTCTGAAATCCTGAAGCTCGCTCGAAGGGTGGAATACGACATTATCTTTAATATTTATACTGTATAATGCAGGAACTGGAGAATAAAGTTTTTATTCTTGTCAAACAATACACCATTTTCTTTATTGACCAATGACCACTGACTACTACAGAAACTTAACTTTATCTACTTCATACATCTACCAACTGTTACATTCTAACATCTGGCTCAAGCTGAGAAAGTACAGTATTGGGGATCATGAAGGCTTGCAAAAAATGTAAAAAAATTTCAGGGTCGTATTTAAAAAAATGAAGTTGAGAGACGAAACGTTACATATAAAAATTGATTATGCCATTTGATAGAGGGCAAAAAGTGGCCATGAGAAAGTGTTCTTCTTTTTTCAATATCTCCTCAAACAAGGCTGAAGTTAAACAAAATCGGATTTACAAAATTTCGGTTTTTTTCAGATATTTCGAAAACTAATCATGTTAGCCTTGATTTTTTAGAGGCATAATGTTGGTTCCCTGATTACGCAACTTTGCTCCCATTTAAGCTACTTAGTACCTCTTCCCGTTTCCGAGATCCCTGTGTCATCTGCCATTTCCGTGTTTGAATATGACTCCATTTTATGAGTTGCAATAATGTTGTATATTAAATTTTCCACTCACCACTTTTACTAATTAAACACTGCAAAGCTCAATTGACAATTTATCAAAAACTTAAATTGTTAAGCGTTGTGGCAACGGCAGTCTTTTATTTGCCATGCTAAACAGATTTTTGTAATTTTTGGCCTAATAACTTAAAGAGCAGAGTAATGTTCAAACTCAATTTACTCGAAAACTATTGGAAATATCGATTTGGACGAAGATAATAATTTTTACGTACAATGGTTAAGATTTTATAAATTTGTAGAGAAAATTGTAAAAAAATTGAAATAAAAAAAATTACGGGCCGAAAACCCCCTTCACCAACCTAAATGGAACACATATGATTTGCATGTCGAAAAACGGAGTAGCCCATGTTATTTAACGTAAAAAGTTATGTAAGACCCATACATTTTTTTCTATTTATTTGCGACCGTTTTGTCAATAACAGAAAAAAAACAGTTTTGTTTGAGCCCTTTTAAGGGCATATAACTTCCTAAGGGTACGTTTTAGGCCACATGTTAATAGGAACTTTTTGGCTTATTTTAATGAGTTATAAACGCAGCAGAAGTTTGGAAACCTATTTTAGAAACACCCTGTATATGTACGGTGTGCGTTAATGTTCGCAGAAGTCCACAAGCCGAACTAATATTTCTATTTTTTATAAAATATAAATGAAAATCCTTCTCACGAACGTCAGTTTTTCGGTAATATTGCAAATGCAACTAAAAATTTCCAGATTCATTTAAAGCCGTTTGACCTTGAAAATTTGAAAATTTTTTACAGCGGCGCTTTTTTTTCTTTTTAGTCAATCAATGCTTCACCTATTCTCAATGTCACGAGCCGCCACTGTATTGTCAATGTGTTATTTGAAAGCTGTTGTATTTAAATGTGTATAAAAATAACGTTTTAATTCAGTTGTTAAGTGAATCAGTTATTTAATCCAAAAGAGAAAGTTGAATTATTTTTTTTATTGGTACTCTATTTTGCTTATTTAAAGCACGCCCCAGAGTGTTTAAATCCAACTTTTAAAAACGCGTGTGTTTTAAAGTTACCATGGCAACATCAAGAACCCGAGAAACGTCAAGTCTAAATGTCACCTTTTTAATTATTGATCTGACAGAAGTACCTTGTAACGTCAAATAAAATATTACTAACAAATGTTTCAAAAGCTTTATTCAAATATTTAACATCTTAATAATTTAAGTGAATGTGAAATGTGCAATTGGTATTGTTTGAAATATTAATACTTCAGTTTTTTAAATCAGATGAAATGATGTTCAAATTAATATAGCTAACATTTTCGGAAGTCGATGAGGTTGCAGTGGTTGCACTTTCATTAATGGCTCTCCCAATAATGTTTGAAATATTTTTCTTATTGCTAATGCTCTCTTCAACGTAACCAGTCGCCACAGCTGCCGATGTCCATCCTACTTGTCGTTGAATTTGATCTATCTATTGTCATGCCACTATTCGCGATAATGTGTGTGTCCTGTGTATTTCTCAGGATCGTCCAATTTAATATAACGTGCAATTTGCAAGGGAATGATCCAAATGTATTAATACCGACCACTTGATTGGTGCACTTCCCCTTATAATACCGTAAGAAAACTCGGTCTGTACGTACATTTTGGGGACGCAGTGATAAATACTGCTTCATCAAACGCACATAACTAATTCTCTCACTGTCGGCAACAGTAAAACGTCGAGCTTTCACTGTCTTAGATGGTCGGATAGTAATAAGCAATACGTTTCCTTCTTCCTTGATGTCATGTAAACGTAAGTCACACAGTTCACATCTTCTCCAAGAGCCAAAAATACCGCAAATGGATACCACCTTCAAAAATAAATACGTAATGTCCGGTGCATCCGTGAAAAACTTCCGCAAATCATATTCCTTGAATACATATGCCTTCTTCGCTACGTCATTCTTGCCTTCATGAATGCATGCACTTTCGTAAATGATTTTAAATCGACCGCTTTGTTTATCCTCAACATACTTTGCAATTTCGAATGGATAGCCCACATAGTCGACGCTTTGTACTGCTCTGACATTTTCTTTTTCAAGGTAAGCAAGCACGACTCGTTCATTTGTATTTGTTACCTTTTGCTCTTCCATCCATTTTATGAACTTGTATTCTCTTCTGTAAGCGTTTTCCGATTTTTGCGGTATTAATCGCGATTCTGCTTTACTATTTAAGTAATCAATGTTAGAAGTCAGTTTTAAACAATATACAACTACTACAACTGTGATGACAGCAATTAATCTTATGTGACGTGTTCATGACAACGAAAGGTATACTGATGTAACATCACAAATTCAACCATTTGACATTATTAGATCTTATTTCAATTTTTTGTAGTATTAATACAATGCTAGAAAGGCAGGCAAACTCCGCTGACGCGGAGTTTGACCTTTCTCTCGGGCCTTTGGCCCTCGGGCCGCGCTGCGCGCGGCCCGAGCACCGCTCTGCGATGCTTTCCTCGCTGGTTAGTAGATATAACATTTTTTGAAATACCCTGTACTTTGATTTTTAAACACCCTGTATATAAAAGTATGATGAGAATGTTTTTCAAAAAAGAGTAGGCCCCGCTCGAGAAAAGAATAAGAAGAGTTTCTTCCAAACTTCCAAAAAAGGCATCTGGTTAGTAAATATAAAATTTTTCATCCAAAGACTACGTAGGTAAGGCAGAAATGGTAAAAAAATAAATTAAGACATCTGCTTGATAAATATACAAATTTTCATTAAAAGACTGTAGTAAATAAAGTCAAAGCTAAAAGTGAAAAGAAACAAAACTGCCCTTAATTCTATAGAACATCTAGTATATGGATTTTTAAAAAAGCGGCTTTTCTTCAAAAGATTTAAAGAAAAAATTCAAAAAATGAATAAGGAAAAATCTAGTCCACCTGTGTAAGTTTTACGAAACATCCTGTACATAAATTGCAAAAAACACCTGGTTGGTAGGGTATAAGATTTTTCATAAAAATATTCCAGACTTCAGTACAAACTGTAGAAATGGAAAAAAATATACCTAAGGAAAGTTTCGTTCTGTTGGTAATTGGATCAGTTTTGTGGAACATCCAGTATAAAGATTCAAAAAGACATCCGGTTAGTCAATATACAATTTTTCATTAAAAGATTTTAGTAAATAAAAACAAAGTTAAATGTGAAAAGGGGAAAAATTGCCCGTTTCAGATGTGGATCAATTTTTTGGAACACCCAGTACGTATATGGATTTTCTAAAAAGCGGCTGGTCAGTAAATATACAACTTTTCTTCAAAAGATGTCATGAAAAAATTAACAAAATGAATCAGAGAAAATCTGGTCCACCTGTGTCAGTTCTATGAAACATCCTGTACATAAATTGCAAAAAACATTTTTTTAGTAAGACACCGTGTGTAGAAATATCTATTTGAAAATTTAGGTAGGTAGTGAAATGAGAAAAAAATCCTAGTCCGTCTGTCATTTTTGAAACACTCAGTATATAAATTTGCAAAATGAGTTCTACAATATAAAATTTTTCATAAAAATATTGCCACAATAAATTTCTGAAATATACAGAAGCCTCTAGACCGATAATTTTAACTTGGGGGTCAGTTATGTAGAACATGCAGTATATGGATTTTCAAAAAAACCCTTTGGTTAGTAACTATATAACTTTTCATGTAAATATTTCCATAAAAAATTTGGAAAATTGAAAAGATAAGTAAAATCAAAGTTCACCTGTCATTTTTATAAAACATTCGGTACATACCTTTGTAGAAAGCATATGATTACTACGATATCAGATTTTTCATAAAAATATTGCAATCAAACTGAAATATATATGAGCCTCTGGACCGTTCGAGTTTCAATGCAATTTTTTAGACGCCCTGTATATAGAAACCTATTTGAAATTTTATATTTTTTTTGTTATAGAAAGTTTTAAAAATATGAATCCATATATAAAATTAAATTACGGCAGTAAATAAAAAAAAAACTTAGGTTCCTCGTCTGAGATTGAACCGCTGACCTTACGAATACAACGGGGCGTTTTTACCGCTGCGCTATCTACTGCTTCACCGACAATCCGTCTGTACTGATATTTTCATGGTCATTCACAGCTGAAGTAATCAACAATTTTTGTAATGTTAAATTTGCATTTTTCTAACACAAAGTCGTCTCACAAAAGATCCAGAATGAAATAAAACAGATAAATAACATTCCATGACTTGGAAGAGTAGTTTAGCCCCAATTTTTTATTTCTATAATTCGCAACTTTTGATGTTTGGGAAGTAAGTAATACTAATGCAATGCAATGTATAGTAGGTAACTAACAAAATAAATGTACAAATACAAAGGGTTTAGGTACTATGGATTGGTTTAAAATTATGCAGTTTTAGAGGGCAAGTACTTACGTTAATTCGGGGGACAGGTATCGTAATTGTAGGCATGTCAAACGGTAGAGCTGCGAAAATGTAAATAGCAACCTAACCTAATAATAAGAAATACCTGTATATGTCGTGGCATAGCAATGTATTAAGGTTAAAAAAGGCCTAGTAAGGTAAAATAACGGTTCGCTGCGACCCTGCAGACGTCTTTCGCGTAAAATTATTTTGACATAATTAATCTGACGTTTCTAACGACGTTCGAATTTTCTCCGAGTGGGCGTGTTTTAAAACTTCAATCTTTACGGCTTGGGAAATGGCCGTCTGTCGTCGAGCAGACCCCAAAGAGAGGCAAAATTAAGTATAAAAACGCGAAAAAAACGTTACAAAAATGCCCCCGAACGACTAAGGAGGAACGACTGAGTATCTGTGCCAAGTCGCACGCCGTTTCGAGGCTCGCGGAGAAGGAATTTTTATGGGGCAAAATTCACATTTTTCGGCCTTCCTAGAGAGCGCATTTTAACGTATTTACGGCCGCATTTCGAATTCCGCATTCGATTTCGCGGAAAGTTCTACGGAAAAAGCGTGAAATAGGCACCCAGTAGATAAATATGAGTATTTTCGGCACAGTTTTAAATGCGGGAGGGCGTGTTGGACTATTGCATTTCACACAAAAATTGGGCCGCGCCCCTCGCAGAGCCTGAGAAAAACTTAAAATTCTTCGAGGAATCGTGTTCTAAATCCGAAGTCGCGACGCGAGAAGGAGGTCGCGACGCTTCGTGCCGCGACGGGGGCCGCTGCGCGGCCCGAGGAAAGCCTTTCGTCCGGGAAATCGTCTCTTTTTCGGGGCGATCGTGCGACGCAGACGGAGCTATAGGATTTTAATATATGTTGACTATAAACGTAGGCGTTTCTCTCGGGCCTTCGGCCCTCGGGCGGCACTGCGCGCCGCATGAGCTCCGCTTTGCGGAGCACTCTCTTGCGCGAATGTTTTTTAAATCATCAATACCATAATCCACATTACCATTATCTACATCGCCATCATTCACATCACCATTACCTACAGCATCATCATCTGTATCACCATAATCTACATCACTATCATCCACATCGCCTTCATCTACATCATCATCATCTACATCACCATCATCTACATCACCATAATCTTTAGCACTATAATCTTCAGCACTATCATCTACATTACCATCATCTACATCACCATCATCTACAACACCATCATCTACAACACCATCATCTACATCGCCATCATCTACATCGCTATCATCTACATCGCCATCATCTACATCACCATAATTGCAGCACCATAATCTACATCACCGTCATCTACATTACCATCATCTACATCGTCATCATCTACATTGCTATCATCTACATCACCATCATCTATATCGCTATCATCAACATCACCATAATCTACATCGCCATCATCTACATCAGCATAATCTACATCGCCATGATCTGCATCACCATCATCTACATCACCATAATCTACATCGCCATCATCTACACCACTATCATCTACATCGCCATCATCTACAGCGTCATCATTTACATCATAATTTACAGCACTCTCATCTACATCACCATTATCTACATCTACATCACCATCATCTACATCGCCATCACCTACATCGCCATTATCTACAGTACCATCATCTACAACATCTATATCTACATCGCCATGGTCTACATAACCATCATCTACATCGCCAGCAGCTACATCATCTACATCGCCATCATCTACATCACCATCACCTACATCGGCATCATCTTCGGCACCATCATCACCATCATGTACATCACCATCGTCTACACCACCATCATCTACATCGCCATCATCTACATTGCTATCATCTACGCCACCATCATCTGCATCACCATCGTCTACATCGCCATCATCTACATTACCATTATTTACATCATCTACATCACCACCATCTACATTATTATCATTTATCACCATTCAAATGTGGGTCGATTTTGTGAAACATTCTGTGTACACAGTTTTAAAATGGCATCTGATTAGTAAATAAAAAAATTTTCATGAATAGGCTTCAGTAAATAAAGTAGAAGAAATAAATATGATAAGGAATAATCCACGGGATCTGTCCTGGATCAATCTTATAGAACATGCAGTACCTATATTGTAAAGCTTCAAAAAACATCAAAAGACCTCAAAAAAATAAAGTAGAATGAAATAAAAAGAATATGAATACGTTTGAACACCTGCAACTCTGACCTGGATCAATTTTGTTGGAACATTCGGTATAAAAATTATGAAAAAAGCATCGTGTTGGTAAATACAAAATTTTTCATCAAAGAACTTTACCAAAGAAAGTAGAAAAAGGTAAAAAGGGTAAAAAAATATCTGGTCCGCCGCCTTTTTGTTGTGGGTTCAATTCTTATGTAGATCATTTTGTACATCCAGTATAAACTTCCAAAAGGATATCTAGTTAGTAAATATAAAATTTTTCATCCAGACTTCAGTACGTAGGTAAGTCAGAAATGGGGAAAAAATAAGTTTCACTGTCCTAATTCTGAAGTGGATAATCTTGTAGAACATACAATAAATATACAATTTTTCATTCAAAAATTTCAGTATGCAGGTAAGACAGAAACTGAAAAAAAATAAGTCAAGTTTCACTGTCTCCTAATTTTTAAGTGGATATTTTTTTTCGAACATCCAGTATAATCTTCCAAAAAGATATCTGGTTAGTAAATATACAATTTTTTATTCAAAGACTTCAGTACGTAGGTAAGGCAGAAATGAGAAAAAAATAATAAGTTAAGTTTCACTGTCTCATAATTCTGAAATGAATCATTTTTTGTAACATCCAGTATAAACTTCCAAAAAGGTGTCTGGTTAATAAATATATAATTTTTTATTCAAAGACCTCAGTGCGTAGGTAAGGCAGAAGTGCGAAAAAAATAAGTTAAGTTTCACTGTGTCCTAATTTTGAAGTGGTACATTTTTTGGAACATCCAGTATAAACTTCCAAAAAGGTATCTTGGTTAGTAAATATACAATTTTTTATTCAAAGACTTCAGTTCGTAGGTAAGGCAGAAATAGGAAAAAAATAAGTTAAGTTGCACTGTCTCCTAATTCTGAAGTGGATCATTTTTTGGAACATCCAGTATAAACTTCCAAAAAGGTATCTGATTAGTAAATATACAATTTTTTATTCAAAGATCTCAGTACGTAGGTAAAGCAGAAGTGGGAAAAATAAGTTAAGTTTCACTGTCTCCTAATTTTGAAGTGGATCATTTTTGGAACATCCAGTATAAACTTCCAAAAAAGTGTATGGTTAGTAAATATACAATTTTTTATTCAAAGATTCAGTACGTAGGTAAGGCAGAAATGGGGAAAAAATAAGATAAGTTTCACTTTCTCCTAATTTTGAAGTGGATAATTTTTTGGAACATCTAGTATAAACTTCCAAAAAGGTATCTTGTTAGTAAATATACAATTTTTCCTTAAAAGCCTTCAGTAAGTAAAAATAAAGTTGAAAGAGAAAGGAAAATTTTGACAGCTTTATGAAACATCCAGTACAAAACATCTGGTTAATAAGATATGAATGGTCATAAAAATATTGCCATTAATAAATTTCTGAAATATACAGAATCCTCTGGACCGATAATTCTGACCTGGGTCAATTTATGTAGAACATCCAGTATATGGATTTTCAATGAAAACATCTGGTTAGTAACTATATAAATTTTCATCAAGAGTTCAATAAATAATGTAGGAAAGTGGGTAGTGAAATGAGAAAAAAATCCTAGTCCGCCTGTTTCATTTTTATGAAACACTCAGTATATAAATTTGCGAATTGCTTCTGAATTCTACAATATAAGATTTTTCATAAAAATATTGCCATCAATAAATTTCTGAAATATACAGAAGCCTCTGGACCGATAATTCTGACCTGGGTCAATTTATGTAGAACATCCAGTATATGGGTTTTCAAAGAAAGCGTCTGGTGAGGAACTATATAAATTTTCATCAAGATATTTCAATAAATAATGTAGGAAGTGGGTAGTGAAATGAGAAAAAAATCCTAGTCCGCCGTTTCATTTTTATGAAACACTCAGTATATAAATTTGCGAAATGCTTCAGAGTTCTACAATATAAGATTTTTACTAAAAATATTGCCATCAATAAATTTCTGAAATATACAGAAACCTCTGGACGGATAATTCTGACCTGGCTCTTTGTGGAACACTCAGTATATGGATTTTCAAAAAAGCGAATGGTCAGTTTTTTTCAAAGTAGAGAAAGTAAAAAAGTAAAAAGAATAGAAAAGCCTAGTCCATCTGTGTCAGTTTTATGAAACATCCAGTGCAAAACGTCTGGTTAATAAGATACGTTTTGTCATAAAAATATTGCAATCAATAAATTTTTTATATATACAGAATCCTCCTGACCGTTCGAGCCTCAAAGCACTTTTTTTACACTGTAGAAAAAAGTTTTTGAAAGGAAGGAAATGAAGAAACGAAGCGCGCTTAGTGCCCTTCGCCCGGCCGCTTCGCGTCTTCGCATAAAATTTGTTTAACAATTTTTTTCACAAGCACTAAACAAGTTACAATATTGAAATTAACCTGACATTTTCTACTACCAAAAAGACACTTAGCCAGTAATTTATTTGGTTTACCCCATGGTTGTAAGGGGTGGAAAACGCAACCCCTAAAATTTATTTCCAACGTAATTTTTTGTCTTATTATTTTTTTACCATTTAAAAATTTATTTCCGATAGCCTGTTTCATTCTAAAAAAAAATGTCTCTTGAATTTTTTGCCCAAATTAAACCAGTTCGCAGCAAAAAATTATTTTACGAACAAGATACATATCGCCATAAAACGAAAATACGAAACTAATTTATCTAGTAGGCCGCCATTAGCGATACTGACAATTAAATTGGAATCAAGCTGTCAGTTTGTAAATTTTTGAAATTGAAGTAATACTAATTGTGTATTGTTCTGTTCTTAATTTGTTACTTTAATAATTCACTTGTTATTAAAATGGCATACACAAATGAGGAAATGGCTGATATGCATTACGTTTACGGTCTGTCGCAGGGGAATGGGTTAGAAGCTTCTACAAGATATGCTGAAATGTATCCTCAACGGCAGCATCCTTCACATAGAATATTTGTCTGACTTCATCAACGATTACGTGAATATGGTTCATTCAACAAAAGAACGCAGGATTGTGGTCGCCATCGAGAAGTAAGAACACCACAGCTTGAGGCAGCAGTACTTAATTTGATAGAAGAACAACCTACTACCAGTACTAGAAAGATTGCTTTCCAGCTAAATGTTGATCATATGACGGTATTTCGAATTTTAAAGGAACATCTCTTATACCCTTACCATCTGCAACGAGTACAGGCACTGTTACCGCGAGACTTTCCGAACCGTCTTGAATTTTGCAATTGGATGCTGGAAATGATTAGAAGAAATCGTGACTTTCTGAAGACGATCGAATTCACAGACGAATGTAGTTTTTCTCGGGACAAGATTATTAATTTTCATAATTACCACATATGGGCTGATGAAAACCCTCACGCTATTGTCGAAACTAACCATCAAGAACAGTTTTCTCTTAACGTGTGGGTCGGAGTTATTGGGGATTATTTAATTGGGCCTCATTTTCTACCTCCTCGATTAAATGGTGAGGCATACGTTCAATTTTTAAGAGAAGTGCATCCCGTACTGCTGGAGGAAGTTCCTTTGGGCGTCAGAAGGGATATGGTTTTTATGCATGATGGGGCTCCCGCCCATTTTAGTCAAGTAGCACGTCAGCATTTAACTGAAACATATGCAAATCAGTGGATAGGTCGAGGAGGACCACAGAATTGGCCCGCTCGATCCCCGGATCTCAATCCTCTGGATTTGTCTACTTGGGGCCATTTGCAGCATTTGGTTTATCGTACTCCTGTTCGCGATGTAGAGGACTTAAGAAACCGCATTATCGATGCGTGCAGGGTAATTAGAGAGACTCCAGGAATATTTGAGCGAATACGTGGCTCAATGCGCCGACGTCTAGACGCATGCGTAATGTCTGAAGGTAGACATATTGAACATTTACTATGATTTCTACATGTTGTATGTTTTGTTATTATTAAATTAGTTTTGATTATTCCCCTTTAATCATTTAATGCAGGTAGTAACTACAAAATAACAGTAAATCCAGTCCGCATTTATGACGATGTATCTCTGTAGTTGTTCGTAAAATAATTTTTTACTGCGAACTGGTTTAATTTGGGCAAAAAATTCAAGAGACATTTTTTTTTAGAATGAAACAGGCTATCGGAAATAATTTTTTAAATGGTAAAAAAATAATAAGACAAAAAATTACGTTGGAAATAAATTTTAGGGGTTGCGTTTTCCACCCCTTACTACCATGGGGTAAACCAAATAAATTACTGGCTAAGTGTCTTTTTGGTAGTAGAAAATGTCAGGTTAATTTCAATATTGTAACTTGTTTAGTGCTTGTGAAAAAAATTGTTAAACAAATTTTATGTACCCCCTTTAAGGGGCTGTATCTTAACAAGGGATGCTCCAATGAAGTTTCTTTATATGAAAGATCCTATCTTTTTTTCGATGAGGAATCACTCCCTTAAATGTTTTACACTTATTTATTTACACCCTGTATAATATTTAAAGAAATTAGTAGAAAATAGCGAGAATAAAAAATAAAAAAATCTCCAACCGCTCACGATTCTAACCGGGGTCCCGTGGATGGACAGCCGGCTTCCAGTCCCTCGAGCTATCCCAGACACTCGGGGGTTGTCCTTATATAAGTTATGCGCAATGCGTGCGCTGAATTCCACGCAAGACATGCCGATAAGCCTTTTCCAAATCCGGAGTTTTTAAGAACTAAGTAAAACTGAATACAACTGGTAGGATCTGCAAAAGGCTGAAAATCATCTTCGCAACTGAAGTAAAACGTTATTTTAATCGCTTTCAAATAACACAATGGCAATACAATAATGTACAACAAATCCTTTCAAACAACACAATTTTTTTTTAAATGAAGTTGATGATGGTCCTGGAGAGACAAAACGTTACATATCAAAATTGATTATGCCATTCTATAGAGGGGAAAAAGTGGCCATGAGAAAGTGTTCTTCTTTTTCCAATATCACCTCAAACAAGGCTGAAATGAAACAAAAACTGATTTCCAAAATTTCGGTTTTTTCAAATATGTCGAAAACTAATTATGTTAGCCTTGATTTTTTAGAGACAATGTTGGTCCCCTGATTACGCAACTTTGCCCCCATTTAAGCTACTTCGTACCTCTTACCGTTTCCGAGGTCCGTGTAGTAAGAAGCGAATTTTTAACAGCCTGTATACCTACCTATATACCTACAGGGTGTCTGGTAAGTATATGGCATACTCTCCGGAGTGTATAGGGAAGGTCAAAATAACCCTAGTTTGTCATAAAAAGAAAATTCCTAAAGTGCCCCTTAACGGAGATACAGAGCCCCAAAGGGGTGCCCAGCGATTTACCTGTTCGGTTCTAACTTTTGAACCGACATGTATAATTTAATGAAATTTTAATATTTTATGTAGACCACAAAGGCTCATAAAGCCATACTACAGTGGATGTTTTACACTGTCAGAGAAGTCAGGAACGTACTTGCCACCACACTAGTTGGGCCAAAATTTTGACAGGTGTCATTTTATAGAGCTGAAAACTGAATTTTGAAATGTTTTGGTTATTCCTCTTTAAAAAAGGTACTCTACATTTGTTTCGATAAAATTAGCCGTTTCCGAAAAAATTTAGTTTTTGTATATCACGTCATTGAAATAATAAATCAGAATTCTGCAATAAAACACTAGTCGTTTTTATGTTGTTATTGACAAAACTTGTCTGATTAATTGAGTACCTACTAAATAATGAAGCATTAATCCTATAACGAATATGCTGACATGCATCTAATTTATGGACAAGCACTCGGCAATTGTGTTGAGGCAAAAATAAATTATTCTAATACATTTCAAATCAACGTTTACCGCATCGCACCACAATTTCTGAAAGGGTTGATCCTAACTTACGAGAAAGAGGTAAAGAGTCAAGTGAAATAAAAAAATGCTAAAAGTAGTTAATCTTTTGCTAATACATTTTAAGAAGTTTTTGTCTCACCGTGGTAGAGAAGGGCCTCCAAGAAGAGCAAGGAACCTTCAGTTAGAAGAGGAAATTCTGGATGAGATTGCTGAAAATCCCTCCAATAGTGTAAGAAAGCTGTCGTCGGTCTAAGTTCATGCGACAAAGTGGACCGTTCATGAGACCCTTCCAGTACAACTGCTGCATCCTTATCACGTCCAAAAGGTACATGAAATGTCTCCCGCTGATTATTCTGCAAGAGTCAATTACGCAAATTGGTTTTTGCAACGATTTAGGCAAAATATTAATTTTATTAGTATTGTTTTGTTCACGGACGAAACCGTTTCAATCGAGACGGAGTAATGAATTGCCATAATTTGCATATCTGACATGAAGAAAATCTCCATGCAATAATACATACAAAGCACCAAAAAGGCTCATGGTTAACATATGGGCGGGGATTATTGGGAATCATCTTATTGGGTCGTTCTTTTTTCAGATTGCCATGTATTTGCAATTCTTGCAAAAGCTTAAATGATTTAGAAAATATGCCCTTAGAAATTACAAATCAGATGTAGTTTATGCATGGCGAGCATCGCCCCATTTTAGCAATTTAGTTCAGTCAGCACTTATCAAATACTTTTGGTTATCAATAGATAAGTCGAGATGAGTCTATTTTATGGCCACCGAAATCACCGGACATGACTCCATTGGATTTCTTTTTATGGGGAAATTTAAAGAGGCTTGTGCATTTGACGCCAGCTTACACCAAGAAAAACCTGATAGAAAAAATAACACAATTGCATTGCAAATTCGAGACAATTTTGGAATATTGTTCCTAGTACAACGAGAAAACATCTGTTTGATAAAGAAATATAAAAATGGCGACCATTTTGAAAATCCGCTGAAGTAAACAAGAAACAAAGCTTTCGGAATTTTTAGCAGTTTTGTATTTAAGTGATTTGGAAATGTATCAGAATAAATTCTTCTTGCCTACACACAATTGCCGAGTGCTTATCAATCCATAACTCACAGGTAGATGCATGTAAAGCATTAAGAAGATGTAATAATGCCAAATTTTATTTTAATATGAATTATTAGTTGTAATGTTACACCATTATTATTGTGTTTAAATAGCTATGTTAATAAACTTTATAATTAAATAAATTGTTTAACATGTTATACAAAAACTGAATTTTTTCGAAAACGACTGATTTTATCAAAACAAATGTGGAGTACCTTTTTTAAAGATGAATAACCAACTGTTTAAAAATTCAGTTTTCAGCTCTATAAAGTGACACCTGTCAAAATTTTGGCCCAACGAGTGTCGTGGCAAGTTCGTTTCTGACTTCCCTGACAGTGTAAAACATCTACTGTAGTATGATTTTATGAACTTTTATGGCCTACATAAAATATTAAAATTTTAAATTATACAAGTCGATTCGAAAGTTCCAACCGAAAAGGTAAATCACTGGGTACCCCTTTGGCGCTCTGTATCTCCGTTAAGGGGCACATTAGGACAAAAAATTATGACAAACTGAAAAAGAGGGTTGATATTTTAGGCTTTTTCGGAAACGGTTAGATCTAGATGCATACATTTGGCAGAAATATTTTTTGTTGAAATTATTAGATACGGGTCAGACGAAATTTCGTTTTTCACTTTTTGAAGGGATGAATATGGTATATCTAAACGGTACCCGTATCTCTGAAGTCGGGTATTCAACGGTTTTCAAAAAGAAAACCCCTAGAATGGGTGAAGAGGGAAAAGGGTGATTTTAAGCATGAAATTTGACACATCCGCACATGTGCTCTATTGTCTTATACAATTTTTTTCGTTTTACCCGCTCTAAAACAAAAATAGAATAATGAATTATTGATATCAAATTGCGATGCGCAGTGGGATTCTCTGAGTACTACGGATGCGCAGTGGGTTTCCTCAAGTACAATGGATGCGCAGTGGGTTTCCTTGAATGCAATGGATGTGCAGTTGGTTTTCCCCAGTACTATGGATGCGCGGCAAGTTTCCCTACTATTATTTATTTATTAATTTATTTATTTATTTATTTGCATTCCACCGTTCAGCTGATTCAAGCAACCCAATTCCTATCCTATCCTAATCTGTTCTTTAAAATAATATTTACATTGGTGTGTATGTAATAGAGCATCAGTTAAAAAAATGTAATTTCAAAAGTTCTTTCTTTATTAGTTATTTTGTAAAATCTCAAGTTATACCTGAAAACACCATTGGTGGCATAAAGGGAGTAATAGTGTAAATAGACAGTAAGTGTTATTATGTCTGATTAATAAATGGTTTATGGTCATGATAGAGCATCAGTTAAAAAAATGTAATTTCAAAAGTTTCCTTCTTTATTAGTTATTTTGTAAAATCTTAAGTTATACCTGAAAACACCATTGGTGGCATAAGGGGAATAATAGTGTAAATAGACAGTAAGTGTTATTATGTCTGATTAATAAATGGTTTATGGTCATGTTCCATAATTGTGGGATCTCAATTTTCGGTAATTTGAAAATGGGAAATGCAACTTTGATTTTCGTTGCAGAGGTTAGCCGTCTACTGTTATGGTGCGACTGTTCGGTAGGTTTAATATAACGGATTGCGAAATGATTTGGTTTCCATCCTAATAATTGGCGATTCTCAATGTAACGTTGGGTATTACCAGTATTTAGTTTTCTTCTAACATGGTTGTTCAATCTTTTGTAATTATTTATTTGCGGGTTATGAGCTGTAATTGTTTCTTTGTGTGTTTCCCTAGAAGTTCTTTTTTCCTACTTACATCCCTGGTCAGAGTAAGTCAAACTCATTTTTCTTATAGTCACTTAATTTTGTACTTCATATGCACAGCAATTTTGACTAGATCTTTTATAATAGTTATAGCATAGCAAAGTTTACAGTCCATTTGCTTACAATGGTAACTATGGTTTTAACAATTGATATCAAGATGCACGTGACAGTAGCTATCTTAGGCAAGGCTGCCTAGTTGTGATATATGTGTTGATATTCATTCCTAGGTATGGGGTATTGGGTATAATCGTGAGGTTTTGATTTGGACTGGGATTAGGTGATACTCGTAATAGGAATAACTCTCAGTTGTTCATCTGAAAAGTGAACTGGTGTTCCTAAGTATGAATAAGTCTGAAAATAATCTCATTTTATAGTCCAGTCATCCTGTACATTTGGAAAAGAAAGTGAACCGGGAAAGCCAAATTTTTTATGTGTTGTGGGGGGTGCTTAGAAAAGCTTAACTTGAGATTTGAGACCAAGATTTCCTATGTGCATTTTCCGCCATCTTGGAAAAAGTGGTGAATTTTTGTTTTTGCTATAACTCGGTTCCCCGTCGAGACACAGAATTGTTGTTTTATTGTTTTTTGTTCCTCTTTTCGAACTAAATAGATAGAAAATAAGAACAAAGACAACTTTATAAAAATGCATTCATTTTGTACAAACCGAAATCAGAGTCGAACAAGCCTTTGAAGATGCGGACTCTCTGACTGTAACCACCGCACTCGCAGAAGCATCAAAGTACGATTCGGTTGAAATCGTCGGCGAAGACATCGATCTTTTGATTTTGTTTACTGGACTAGCGAAAGACAAAAGAAATGTATATTTTCGAAAATCGGGAAAAGGAAATACACCAGGAACACTTTACTCTCCAACTAGTATGAAGCATAATAAATCCGTTCTCGAAAACATATTTTTCATTCATGCATTCAGTGGTTGCGATGTCACCTCATCTTTGTTCAGCATTGGCAAATCGAAATTCATCAGCATATTGGAAAAACATACGGAACTCCTATCATCGGTTGATTTATTCAAACGAGAACATGTCGATCCGGACCATGGTCTAGAGCCGATTATTAATACGGTTGAACCTGCGCCACCCGAGCTTTTGAAGTTAATGTCTTGCAAATGCAACGAAAAATGCGGAACTGCTTGTGGGTGCAGAAGAGCTGGTATTGCATGTTCAATCATTTGCCTGAACTGCAGTGGACAAACATGCAAAAACGTTGTCAAAGTCGATATCCTGATCTGTGACAATGAATTAGATTCCGAAGATGATTCAACAGTCGGAGAAAATATGGTCGAAGAATATCCACGTATCGAAAAGTATCCTCAACAAAGGGACTGTGATTACTGTGAACCAGGGCCGTCGAAGCGAAGAAAGACGTAGATACTTCTTCAATACGAAAACATTCTTGTATAATAAATTTCATATGTGTGAAACATAATCTCACTGTGTTAGTTCTTTATTTCGAATCCATTACAACGTACCTATAAAACCGCGCCAGCTATAAAATAAAAACTTCGCACGGACTTGTCGACTTCGTAACACGATAGAACCCGCAATTATTACCCTAGAGAAACAAAAGTATTAAACTGTTCGTACAAATATCCTCTACAAGTTTTCTAATATACATTTTTTCGATAATTATTAAGGAAAAAGAGAAAATCCCGAAAAAACGGATCGAATCTTTATGTATTTTGATAGAAATCTCAACAACTAATAATGATAGGTGAAAAGTTTATAGGACTTAAATTGTAGATCGTCGAAAGAGAAACAAAAAATAACAAAACAACAAATCTGTATGTCGACGGAGAACCGAGTTATCGCAAAAACCATAATTTACCGCTTTCTTCAAGTTGGCGGCGCACAGACGAAAAATTCGAAACTTCGCACGGACTTCACGATAAAACACGCAATTATCGCCCTAGAGAAAAAACAAAAACACCAAATTGTTCGTACAAGCACCCTCTACAAGTTTTATAATAGACGTGTTTTCAATAAGTATTAAGGAAAAAGAGAAAAACCCGGAAAACCAGATCGAATCTTTGAATTTGTATCAATTTTGTTCGATATCTCAACAACTAACAATAATAGGTGCAAAGTTTATAGGACCTAAATTGTAGGTCGTCGAAAGAGGAACAAAAAACAATAAAACAACAATTCTGTATCTCGACGGGGAACCGAATTATAGCAAAAACAAAAATTCAGCACTTTTTCCAAGATGGCGGAAAATGCACATACGAAATCTTGGTCTCAAATCTCAAGTTAAGCTTTTCTAAGCACCCCCAACAACATATAAAAAATTTGGTTTTCCCGGTTCACTTTCTTTTCTTCGCCTTATTTTTGGACAGAATGACTGGAGTTATTAGGGTACTTTGGTCGCCGTATAGTTCTTTAGCTTTCTTTACCTACATTAGGCTGTGTTTAGGTAAAATTGTGTTATGTAGGTACTAGGTTTTATGATACAAACCTGATTGCGTTTTCTAATTCATCTAAGAATCCATTAATATGATTTAGGTTTGTTAATAATTGTACTAAGATTTGTGTCATGAAAGTTTGTATTGCTTTCTGATTTTCAGTTGAGGTTTGAATTGTTTTATTATACTTGTCAATTAGTTTGAGGTTAAGCTAGTTTGAATAATTTTTAACTGGTATTCCATATGATTGTTGTTTTCATTTAATTTATTAATTGTTTTATTAATTTCCTCAGAATCGTCTAATGCAGCAAAAAATAAGGTTAATGTCAGGAGAATTATAGTTGTTGGGGTTTTTTATCGAACGTCCGCGTGGTCGTGTACCTGAAACAATGAGACGTTTCTTTTTAATTCGCTTTATGTGTTAAGTTCCACGTCGTGTTTGAACTTTCTTTTCTTGGTCTTGTTCTACCTGTAGTCTTAATGGTTCGTAGTTTCGATAAAGCGCCTCGATTGGTAGAATAAGCAATAATGTCTTTTAGGGTCGATAGTATTTTTTAATAAATTCACTATTTCTTCTTCAGTAGGTAGCTGTTTTAAGGTTTTGTGTCCTGTGTTATTAGATTCGTTCGTGTATTGTGAAGTTTGCCGTGCAAATTATGGATGATTTGCTTATTCCACTTTGCTTACTTAAATTACGCACGATTATTTGAGGATGTACAAAACATGTAGGTAATTCATTATCTTCCTTTAAAATGGGATTATTTTTTTTATGCAACACTTCGTGTTTCAGCAAAACGTCTTCTTACTTTATCAAATACATACATTGGAGGCTGTCGGACATCAGGATATTTCTGATTATATAGTCTAGCAGCTAAAGCAGGATTTTTCTGACTCTCTCCCAACGTGTATGTTGTATGTATACAGGGTAGGTATGCCATTTAACACTCCTGCTACAAATATCTCTGAAATTAACAAATTTGTCATAATTCCGGAAACTGGGGTTGTTCGAATAGCTTCAAATTGTAATTAGAATTAGTTCAAATTTTTCTGTATAGATGGCGTGGCGATAATAAAAATTTTTTTGATTCCTGGAATGTGGAAATGCAGCCCATCTGAAAGATCGTTAAATTTTGAGTAATTTTTGTAATACAGTTGTTCCCAATATTTACTTGTTTTCAAGATATGTCGACTTCAATATGCAATGTATGATATTATTTTATTATTATTATTCTATTTAAATCACACCGAGACAAAATATTCTTTTAAAATATTGTTATAGTGGCTTTATTCATACCACATACTAACTAACAAACAATAAATTATAAAAAACAAATGATTTATGATTCTAACAGGATGGAACGCCCCATCGCCTCCCCCACAATACTAATGCTGTGCAAGAATACTTAAATCAGAGGTTTCCAGGAAGGTGGTTAGGTACTAACAAAGTTATAAGGTGGCCGGCTCGTTCACCAGATTTGACCCCATTGGACTTTTTTCTATGAGGTCATTTAAAAAACACTGTATATCAGAACCCTTTAGAAGACATAGCAGATTTATATAATAAAATTTATGCAGTTACGGCGGCTTTAGATCGTGACACTTTATTAAGAGTCTGTAATGTCGAACTAACGAGGAGACTAACATTGTGTATTAATGCTGAAATTGTAATTTTGAACATTTATTATAATCTTTGTTTTCACTTACTTCAGTAGCTACTAACTAGGTACACCTCAGTTATTATTTTAAATATTTTCTGTTAATTTTTCTGTAGTTGATCATTTGTTTTTTATAATTTATTGTTTGTTAGTTAGTATGTAGTGTAAATAAAGCCATTATACCAATATTTTAAAAGAATATTTCAATGTAATTTAAATAAGATAATAGATTTTCCTGTTACATTGCATATTGAAGTCGACATGTCTCGAAAACAACTTGATATTGGGAAAACTTTAT
The DNA here is from genome assembly GCF_000390285.2 of Anoplophora glabripennis. Taxonomy (NCBI): domain Eukaryota; kingdom Metazoa; phylum Arthropoda; class Insecta; order Coleoptera; family Cerambycidae; genus Anoplophora; species Anoplophora glabripennis. The sequence goes on along the minus strand of NW_019416955.1, from coordinate 120,269 downwards.
ATTACAAAAATTACCTAAAATTTAACGATCTTTCAGATGAACCGCATTTCCACATTCCAGGAATCAAAAAATTTTTCAGTATCGCCACGCCATTTATACAGAAAGATTTGAACTAACAATTCTAACAGCAATTGGCAGCGCGAGTGTTAAATGGCACAAAATTGACAATCTGTCATAACTTTTAGTTTTCAATAACTTTCTTAAGTAAATATTTTTAATATTTTTAAAAACAAATGTACTGTATTCTTGGCAATATTTGAAAATTCATCATAAAAACAACCTGCGCATTAATTAATTGGACTAATTTTTTCTACTTAGTTTAAGGCCAAGCAGAGATGATGCCCAAAAGCTCAAATTTCAACTAGAAAAATTTTTGTCATTTACACCCCACGTGCACTCAATCCGTGGACACACCATACAGTGTGGATACAAATTGTGGAATATTGCTTATATTTCTTAAAATATTCGCCATATCAAAAACATGTTTTAATAAAAGTGTTAGGGGAAATTATTTCCCGTTTAGTGATATCAAGCAATCTTTCGTATCACAAAAAATGTGGTTGCCAAGGTAACCGACTTAATTTTTTTAAACGGCACCATATACTTTTTTTGGTGAAAATTAATACATTGGACTTTTCTAAATACGATACCTACAATACAATTTTAACGGGGTCACATAAGAAAAAAATACAAAAAATTTAAGTTTTCTATTATGCTTTTGACACTGTTTATCAAAATAATTATTAACATCAAGTTAGCCATGCCTTATGCAAAAATAATCACACGGATTGAAATCGGGTGACCTTGCTGGCCATTTAATGGCACCTCCGCGACCTATCCACCTTGCAGGAAACATTTCATTTAGATATTCTCTTACGGCCCTTTCATAATGTGGAGGGGCTCCATCTTGCTGAAACCACATTTGATGAATTGGACCTAGGGTCTCCAAAGCAGGTACAATTTATTCTCAACAAATTATGATATGAAAACGATATTTGCCGGCAGTTAGGTTCTCATCAACAAAAAATGGTCCAACAATATCATTTCCTAGTATACCTGTCCAGACATTAATTTTTTCTGGTCGCTGGGTTCGAGTTTCTCGTATCCAGTGAGGATTTGAGGATTTTCTTGACACCAATATCGATAATTTTGTTTATTATAAAATCCATGAAGCATAAAAGTTTCTTCATCGGTGAACACAATATTTTTGCCAAATTCCAAATCTATGCTAAATTTATCTAACATAGTGTTAAAAAATTCAACACGTTTTGCAAAATCATTTTGCACAAGTTCTTGAACGAGCTGCATCTTGTATGAATGAAACTTTTCCTTGTGGAGCTGTTTCGACACAGAACGCTGTGAAATGGCTAGCACCCTACCAACTTCCCGACTGGACAAATGTGGGTTCTCTTCTATTGACAGAAGCACAATTAAAGTAGTATCGACATCATTAGCTGTTTTTGGCCGCCCTGTATGTAGTTTGTCTTTAACGCTTCCCGTCACGTTAAATTTGGAAACATAAGATTGTGTTATTTGGGGTCTGTTTGGATGAAGTTCGTTAAACAATTCGCATACTTCCTGTCACCATATCCCACCACCATTAAAACCTGTAGGTATTCTTTCCGTTTCACTTAATTCAAGCGCCATTATAACTTACTAAGTACTTAAGTACACAGAAAATTGAGTAAAAAAGTACGTATACTGCAACAATGCACACAATTACAAGCAACTGACAGCTAGTGACAGTTTCACATTGTTCTGATTTTGGCATGGCTAACTTGATGTTAATAATTATTTTGATAATTAGTGTCAAAAGCATAATAGAAAACTTAAATTTTTTGTATTTTTTTCTTATGCGTCCCCATTAAAATGGTATTGTAAGTATCGTATTTAGAAAAGTCCAATGTATTAATTGTCACCAAAAAAAAGTATATGGTGCCGTTTAAAAAAATTAAGTCGGTTACCTTGGCAGCCACATTTTTTGTGCTACGAAAGATTGCTTCATATCACTAAACGGGAAAAAATTTCCCGTAACACTTTATATTAAAACATGTTTTTGATATTACGAATATTTTAAGAAATATAAGCAATATTCCACAATTTGTATCCACACTGTATATACAGGCAGTCTACTATAAGAGGGCCATTCCTATGAATCTCGCTTAATATACGATGCACGTCAAAAATCTTATTAAAATCTGTTTTTTATTGCTTTTTTGAGGTCTTTATGCTCGTAAAAGCAAATTTGAGATCCAGTGGCGACGCTAGGGGGGCCAGGGGTAGCCCTGTCCACCCCTAAAAATTTATCGGCCACCCATAAATTACAAAAGTAATTGTCAAAATGTTGACCAGGGACGAAAATAAAAATATCAAATCAATGTTAGATCTATGTAAACTTTTATATAATTTCTATCCAGCTTTCGAAAATCTATTAACCTTAACAAAAATTGCTCTTACATTGCCAGTTTCTACCGCATGCTGAGAAAGATCTATTTCGTGCTTAATGATAGGTTGTCAAATGTTTCTATATTAAGTATTGAAAAGGAAAAAGCCACAACACTTGACCTTGATTGCGATATAGATGCATTTGCTCAAAATCATAATAACAGCCGAATTTTGCTGATATGATAAAAATGTGTTATTTTTTAAAATAATTTAGGTTTATTTAAGCTTAAAATTGTTTTATACTAAAGATATTGGTCGATAGCCGCACGGTTTAAGGCGTCAGTACTTAAATCGATGTGTGCTATCTGCCCGGGTGTCGAATCCTGCGGCTGGTAGACCGTAGCTTAGCTATGCTTGTACGGAGGATTGGCCCCCTCTGTGCAGGTATGGTAGGGTGGAAGAATGTTGGCTTGGGTCAATGTGAGAGATTGACACCGGTTGGCATTTCACCGCCCCCCCTAATTAATGAGGTTTTCCAGGTTTCATTATTATAACTCTTTAAAAATATCAGATATATTGTTAAATCAGAATAGTTATACCTTTTTTTATTATTAGATTAAGCAGTAATAACAATAAATATTTATCACAGTTAAATATATTGTATTTTTGACCACCCCTTTAAAATCATTGGCCACCCCTTTTATAATAAGCTGGCGGCGCCACTGTTGAGATCTATGGCCAAATTTAAGAGTAATCATTAAAAAACCGGAAAAGTACAGAAAGTTTAGTGTCGTCTAACTTTTTTATTTTAAAAGATAGAGAAAACTTATTTTAATAAAATTTCATGGCAAAATTGATGTTTTTTACCTAGTGTAAACAGAATTTTAAAACATTGTTTGTAATTTGCTGCGCCCTCTACGGCAAAAAAAAATTGTCATCAAAGCAGGCTGTGGCTACAAAAAATTGCTTGATTTTTTCTTTTTCATGCGATATACTACATGTTGCCTTTATCTTTTATATTTATTACATTTCTTCAATTATTTTGGCATAAAAAATTTTCGTGTTAACGTAGAAATTGTTGTAGACACGTCAGATACAAAAAAATTAATGAATATAAAGTACTTCTTTTAAGCAAAATGCAGTTTTCTTTTCACATTATTATAATATTAGTTTTTATTTAGAGAAAACTGAGCCTTCGACATATTCTTGCACAGACAAAGCAGCTTAAGCCAAATGTAACACGCTATGAAAACAAAATAAATGTGTTATCACAGTAATGTCATCATTTAGTAAATTGTTCATTATTTATTGTTATAGTTTATACATAGCTGTTGATTTAAAAATTCTTGCATTTCAATATGATTTGAAAAATTATAATTTCGAATAATAATGATATTTTCATATATTGGGAAATGTAATATGTTGAAAAGCTTCGCTGATATGGATCTCTTAAGAAGTACAGGGCAATAAAATCAGCTGTTTTTAATCAAATAGATAAAGTTAACAGAATTTTAAATTTAAAAAGGAAATATGCGCAAAATAGTGAGATTGAAGTAAACTACAATGTAGAGAAGGATAGTGTAAGAAGGATATTACGAAAAAATTGTTTCAAACGTTATAAGGTGAAAAAAGTGCATCTCTTGGGGGAGGAAGATAAATCGAAGAGATTAGGGTTCTGTAGGTGGTGACAAGAAAGAAAGAGGGAAGATCCTTTTATATGTAGAAGAATTTTCTGGTCAGATGTGTCTAATTTTTGTAACAATTGATTTTTTAATAGGAACATTCAAATCGACTAATGGTAATTTAATAATTGGCACGGAGAAACTACATTTCAACAGAGATTTTCAGTAAACGTTTGGGTTAGAATTCTTGATACCAAAATCGTAGCATCTAACTTCTATGATAGTAAACTGATGGATGCCAGATACTGCAGAATCTTTGCTTAACAGAAGTATTCTATTCATTAAAGGAGGAGGGACTCTAAGGCCGGTTTTTGGCCTAATTTATTTTTGGCTGAAAAAATCTGAAAACAAATATGTTTTTAGTACCTACTACCAATACTGAATCGTTTCCACCCTAAACGGACCAACCCCCTCACTCTCCTTTCCCCCTCCACCCCCTTAAATGCCGGGGAAACCATCGCTTATTAGAGGAATATTTAATGAGCTTAGAGATGCGAAAGACATTCAATTCCTATGAATCTTACATATGAAGAGTTTTTTGGATCTTATGAAGATCTTTTTAATTTTTTTGTCCCCCATATGGAACACGTCATTTTGAATTTCGTGATTTAGAGTCCAGATTCGTAATCATAGACCCAAAAAACCCCATTACAAAAATGTTCATGCATTTTGAAGACGTTTCAATTTTCTTGTCCGCCATATTGGATCCGCCACTTTGAATTTCGTGATTCTGAGACCAGATTCGTGCTCAGCAATCCAAAATACTCTTGATATGTAAGATTCATAGGAATTGAATGTCGTTCGCATCTCTAAGCTCTTTAAAGATTCCTATAATAAGCGATGGTTTCCCCGGCATTTAAGGGGTGGAGGGGGAAAGGAGGGTAAGGGGGTTGGTCCGTTTAGGGTGGAAACAATTCAGTATTGCTAGTAGGTTGTTACGGGCTTATTTTTTTCTGACTATTTTATTTAAATTCTTATTAGTCCCTATTAAAAATAGCTAGGTAATCATACAAACCACAATGGATTTGCAATCCCTCAACCACAAATGAAAACTTTAAATTAGGGTATTTAAGTATTGTCTATTTTAAACAAATATTATGGTATGGTTTAACTCCCAAAATATTTCAATTTGTTCATTAAATTATCGTCGGTAGGTAAATATAAAGTTCCCTGTCGATATACGGCAGGGAAAAAATGGGACTTTTTCTTTCCTTTTTTGTTGATCTCAGGCATTTCTTACTTCCTCCTGTGCTCTTCGTCGCGAGAGACAAAAGAGAATTGTCGACTTAGCAGTGTGTGTTCTCGTTACGATAAATATCGCTTTTGCAGATCTTGCTGCATTTTGTGGGCAAAAATTTGTTTTGTTTGTTCTGGTGAATCCAGTGTCAACCGGTGTTGGTTGGATTTGTGCCCATAAAATCCGACATAAGGTACCATTCACCACGAGGCCGCCCTACAACAAAGGCCTCGTAATTGTCCTCGTCCTTGTTTCAATTTCATCTCATTATATTCGCACTCTCACCCTCAACGTCACCGCTTTCGTCGCTGTTAGTGTGCTGGGTGTTTTCCTACTTCACCCTCATATACCGGGTGAGTAATTGCCATTGGACGTCCAAGGTATTGTAACCCCGGACCTTGGTTAAACAACGCAGGCTGGATTATTATCTGCACTGGAGAGCAGTCTCCCTATCCAAGACTCGCTTTACATAACTCCCAGTTGCTGCCTGGCTTCATGTCCTTTTGTGGATGCTCTTGTATGGTTGGAGTAGTAAATCTTCACCTGCATAATCATTGGAATCTGTCACTGGTGCTGCAGAAATCGCTCAGATAAGCTTAAATTTAAGTTATGCATGTTACATAGTTAATCCCTGTTTGATCTGGCTTGCTCTGATATAGTATATACAGCGTGTCCCACTAATGCGGGGAAGTCCAATATTTATGTTAAAATGAGGAATATATGGATTTTTCTTTTTATTGTGTTGCCACATTTCTCGGAATGTACAAATTATAAATATATTCAACTATACAGGGTGTTCCACTTTTCCTGGACAGACACCAACTTTGGTTTTTTAAATGGAAACACACATTTTTTATATTTTTTTCGGATTCTACATAAAAAATAAAAGCTACTTTGTTGTTCTATTCAAATATTCACAGTTTTTGAGATATCTCGCTTGGAAGGTTTTTCTAGTCGATATTGGTTGCTTACATTTTCTGATACTGACAGGTTATACTAATAGCTACTAAGCTATTTTTTTTTATCAGATGTTTAGTAATGATGACTCTTCCGAATCATGCTCCAAAAACTGGCCTGCGTTATACAGGATGGCCAAAATATCATGTCAAAATTGCCAATTGAAAAATCTCGATTTTTTTAAATGCAACGCCCTGTATATTTTCATACCATGAGATGCAGAATTATATTCTCTACAACTTTGCTATACCTGCTCCTATACCAAAATTAATTAGTTTTTCATGAAATCTCATTTCTATGAAAAAATGCGAAGTTTACAAATAGCTTATATGTTGTAACCTTTTCTTTTCAAAAAGGTTTCCATGCGGCAGCTCTTATTCGGTGAGCACTAGGTGTGGGTAAGGAGATTTTTCTAGTATTTACTCGATAAAATTTTTTCTTTTTGGGCGCCACTTAATTTTGTTGTTAAAAAAATTAAGAAATATTATATTCACCGACGCTAGGGCTCTATAAGAAAAAAGAATGTAATGTTATAGAAATATCAGTAGGTTTAAAACGAATATAAACAATTAAACAAAATGATTATATTATAAATTTTAAACAAACAAAGCAAACAAAGTGACAATATAGCCGCTTTGGTGATAAAGTTCCCCAAAATAGCGCTACTTTCGGTTCACAGCCAAATTTGGTTTAAAATGCAGAAAGTGTGAAAATATTTACTATACAAATTTTGATTTTAATTATCTAAACAAACAGTTGAAGTGATAGATTGGCGGTGTGGAGATCAAATCTCATGGCACAGTAGTTATATAAGATAAGGGTGGATCTGACCTGGCAAACGACACGTTGAACAGCAGGAATGTTGTCTCCCTTCGGTTTTCACAAGCGTGCAGCAAACCTGTTTTTTTCTACTTATGCATCGATAAATTTTCAGCATACAGGGTGCGGTGTACCAATTAAAAAAAGTGACGTAATGCTCACCCAGTCATAGTCTTTCAAAAAGGGGTACTTGATTTAATTTACCCAAGAGCCGACAAATCTAAAAAACGATATGGTATTGTAATATAATTGCTTTTCTTACGAACAAAAATTTGATAAAATCGTATTTACATACCTTCTCTGAAGAGAATGGCCTTCTGAAAATATATTGTCTTGTTCTTAAATGCCTTAATTTTAACACGACTATTTCCGGACGTGTGGCTTCATAATAAAATGGCTGTCTTTTCTTAGCCTTTTTCGATTCGAATCCACTTTCGTTTTATCTTTACTTTGAAAAAACGTTTTGTACTTAATTTCGAATTCAGCGCACCACGTCACCGTGGCAGCGCATCCTCCTTTTAGCAGGAGACCCGCGAGAGAAGCGATCGCGGTGGTGAACGTTCCAACCGTTTAAAATTCTATCACGCTCCGCGCCTAATAGATGTCCCCATAAAGCCAAAAACCAGGTTTACTAATATTTTCCCAAAAGCTAATTAGTATTTGTATCTTCCACAAACAGAGCAAAATAATTTATTCGACATACAAGTATACATACTGAGTGTTTAAGAATTAAAAGTGCCACATTTCTGTTACACAATCACCCCCTTCCACGGAAAGAAAACAAAATACTAATACTGATTGCTATTTTTTTTTGAACCGTGAATTAAATTAACTCTAGGCAACATTGTTAGTACGTTAATATCCCAATATACACCTATCCTAACCTTTCTAATTTACTCTATCCTCATATATATAGTATTTGTCTATGTATTATTTATCGTTACTCTACCCTTATGTGATATTTATCGTTATACTACTCTTAAGTGATATTTATCGTTATACTACTCTTAAGTGATATTTATCGGCCGATAAATTTCCTAACCCTATCTTAAACGATACTTAGATTAATCAATTTTTTGTGTCGCAACTAACGAATAATTGGAGAAAATCTTTTCTGCCAACTAAAATAATAAACAAATCTGTATAACATAATTTTTATGGACAAGACCAAAACTGTGTCTTTTAATTAATTATAGAGGACTCGAAATTTCTCAGATAGAGCATGCCAAATCGTACTCCCACTACTCTTCCAACTTAATGTGGAATCCACTCTAACGAAATTCCTACTATTAACTATATAGAAACGGAAACATTTTCTTCGAGAATATCTTCTTGATCATCCGAACCTGATAAATCCGTAGTTGATCCATAGTAAGGTTTTAAGTCCTTTACATGCCAATTTCCGGCGTTTGAACCGTTTTCATAAGCAAGACCATATACTAATTTGGAAAACTTTTTTTTGACGGTGCAACATACGTAACGCGGTGCTAATTTTTGTGCAAAATTCTGGGACGCATCGGAAAGAATTTTATTTCGCTTCCACACCTTATCACCGACAAAAATTCTACATCGCGCTTTCTTAAATTGTACGAAGTTTGATTCCGCTTATACGCTACATTTAATTTTGCCTGAATATCCTGATAAATTTCTCTTAATTTTCCTACAACATTATCCGCGTAATAAGTACAACTGCCGGGTTGTAGCTTGTCTGGACTTACGTTTCCATAGTAATCACCAGAAATCGGAACGATCCTACCAAAATTTAAGAATGTTGGGCTGTACCCAGTAACCTCATGCTTGGCCGTACGTAAGGCAAAACCAATTTTTGCTAAATTCTTATCCCAATCTTTATGATCATTTTGAAAATAACTTCTGATAGCCGTGCCTATAATACGATTTGAACGTTCCACAAAGTTCGCTTCAGGATGGTATTTTGCGGTATACCATATTTTTGATTTATACTCTTTAATAAGGTTTTTGAAGGCTGAGCCAACAAATTGCTTGCCATTGTCGCAGATTACGTATTGGGGAACGCCATAAACTAAAAAAACTTGATCCTCTAGAAATCTTACGATATTGGAAGACACTGCTTTACGTAACGGATGCAGCAGAGTGTACTTTGTAAACCAATCACTTACTACAAGTATATACGAATGACCTTTACGACTGCATGGTAACGGACCTATTAGATCTACTGCAATAATTTGCCAAGGAAACCGTGCTTGCTTTTCAGAACCCATGAACCCAAAACGTGCGGTATTTAGAGCTTTCTGAGAATTACATGTTCTGCATCTTCGAATATAGCGATATACATCTCTCCGCATTTTTGGCCAATAATAAGTAGTAGATACCCGCGCGAGTGTTTTTGAGAAACCTAAATGAGCCGCTCGTTCATCATCATGACAAAACTTAAGAATATTTAAGCGCTGCGTTTTTGGTACTAACAGCTTCCATTCTGAAATATTCGTGTGCACGGGTGATTTTGACGAAACTAATTTGTATACGTATTTGTTGTTCACCGACCATTGTGGAAAATCGTCTGGATGTTCTGTTACCTTTTTGCGCATTTTTAAATAAAAAGAATCTACATCGGACAAATCTATGTCTAGAGAAATACATTCGTTAGCATTAACTTCCGATAATCTAATATTTTCAAGTTCAGTTGAAGGGTTTTCTACAGTTCCTCGGGAAAGTGCGTCCGGTACTACATTAAATTTACCTTTTCTATGTACTATGTTAAAATCAAATTGGTTCAGCTTAACACTCCAGCGGGCAAGCTTTCCTGCGGGATCACGCATTTTACTTAACCATTTCAAAGACGCATGATCAGTAATGACAGTAAAACTAACTCCTTCTATATAAGGACGAAATTTATCTACCGCAAAAACTACCGCTAAACACTCTCGTTCAGTACAACTATAGTTTCTCTCACTTTTTGAGAGGCTTCTGCTAGCGAAAGCTATTACTTTCTCTTGATCGTCGACTTCCTGAGTTAGAACGCAACCTAACCCGGTGTCCGAAGCATCACATTGTATAGAAAAAGGTAATTCAAAATTAGGACTACATAAAATAGGAGCAGACACGAGAGCCTGTTTGACTTATTGAAATGCCTTATCGGCTGCTTCAGTCCATATAATCGCTTGTCCTTTTTTCCGACCCGAGAGAAGTGCATTTATAGGTGACATAAGACTAGAAAAATGAGGAATAAACCGCCGATACCAACCACACATGCCGACGAATCGTTTTACCTCTGTAGTAGTTCTTGGTTGAGGGAAGTTAACCATGGCCGATACTTTTTCTGGGTTAGTTCTTAGACCCGCCTTGTCTACAATAAAACCGAGATACTTTAAAGATGTACGGAAAAATTCACATTTTTCTAAATTTACCGTAAGGTTGGCCTCGCTTAAGCGCCGAGCCATTTCCTCTAAGAGCTCGATATGTTTCTCGAATGTAGAGGAGACAATTATGACATCATCAAGATAAACAAATACATTTGGTTCTAGTTCGGGACCACAAATGGTATCCATCAACCGCTGTTGACACTGTGCCGCATTCGACAAACCGAACGGAAGTACAGTAAAGTGGAATAAACCTCTTTCCGGTATAGCAAAAGCGGTTTTCTCTTTAGATTCTTGGTCTAACGGAATTTGCCAGAACGCGCTGCGCAAATCAATTGAGGAAATATATCTAGCCTCACGGAGCATATTTAGGATTCTATCAACAAATGGTAACGGATACGAGTCTTTTTTAGTAATTGAATTTAATTTGCGCCCGTCGAAACAGAAACGATATGTGCCATTGGATTTTTTCACTAAAAGAACAGGCGAGGACCATTCACTCATAGAGGGTTCAACAACGCCGAGGTCGATCATCTTATCTAACTCCGCATTCAAATGACTAAGAATGTAAGGCGACAGTAAGTATTGCCGTTGTTTAAATGGTTTGGCATCTCCCGTATCTATGTGATGAACTAACTTATTGGTACGTCCTAACCTACCGTTCCTATCTAATATTTTAAACCTAGAGGTAACTTGCTCAATTTGTGTCAATTGTTGCGGTGTGAAATTATCTGATTTAGATATTTGACTTTGCAAGAACTCGTTATTCGTTTCTAAGGTAGAAGTATTTATATTATTGACGTCACTAATATCCCAGGTATTATCACTGAAATTTATTTTGACCCCGAATTTTTTTACAAAAATCGCTCCCTAAAATAAAATCTTGTTTAAGAGACGGTACGATAAAAGGATAGATAACCCTACACTCGTTACTAACGCAAATTGGTATATCTACTGTGCCCACAACAGCTTGATGAGTCCCATCAGCGGTGGTAACAAATTTGTGACAAGTTTTCTTAATTTTGATTTCAAACATTTTCAAGAGTTCTAATCTCCCTGAACCTATCTCCGAATGGTTGGCACCCGAATCTAATAGTGCTATGAACTCTGTGTCATACAACTTTATGGAAACATATGGTCGGTTGTCCCGAGCCTTTTCTACGAAAATAGGAGAAGCATTCTTCCTAATATTCTCTTTAACGTTGTTCCCGAAAAACTCTTTTACTTGATTAAGAACTAAATCTTGCTCCTTGGTACGACATTTGCTACTCGAGATACCGGACTGAATCGCATGAGAGGGTGAAGAGCGTCCGGTATATCTTACCCTCTGGGACCGTTTCCCGAACAGTTACTACATGATAAAACAGTTACATTTTTCTTTCCGCATTTAAAACAAAATTTACCGCGTTTTACCCTACAAGCTCTTAAAGTGTGGTTAGGTTGCTGACAGTTCCAACAATTAACTTGAGAAGTGTTACCAGTACTAGTATTAGTGCTACTGTTACGAGTATTAGCTACTGAATTAGAAGTTCGGCCTACTACGTTTACATTTGAACCATTTCGATACCTTGACGTTCGACCGTTTCCACGAACTAAGTTTCCTGCAACATTACTACCGTGAACATTTCTAGTTCCGCGAGATGTAGAAGGATGATTACCGAGATCGACATACCTGTTTGATGTAGAAGGTGAAGCCTCGTTTAAAAACGCTACCTCCGTTTCGCTTTCACGCTTTGAAAGTGCTTCTTCCCAACGTTTACAAGTTTTTCCTAAGTCACTAACAGTTGCAAAATCTTCTAAAGCTACCCGTTCATAGTATTTAAATAACAAATTTTCACGGATTCTATTTATTTTCGTAATTTCGGCCGGTGCAGTAGTAAGACGACGGAAGTATGATTCCATTTCCGCGATAAAGATAGTAACCGATTCATTATTACGTTGCTTTCGTCCCTTTATTAACTTCCATAGCTGTTCATCATTATCTTTAGGCAAAAAGTCCGCTTTCAACCTCGCAACTAGAGATTCCCAGTTAGTAACCGAAGTTCTAACGTATCGCCACCAATCAAGTCCCTTGCCGGTAAACAAGTCTACTGCTGACGAAAAAAGATCTGCTTTATTAACTCCACGCGCTTCCGCAAGCTCTTCTACACGCTCGATAAAAGCTTCTACCCCAAATTTGTTTGAAACGCCGTCAAATTGAATACCCCATTTATAGATTGGTACCACTGAAGGTGGTCGCGACGGTAATGGGACAACTGTAGCGGTTTGGATGGGGTCTGTAAGTTTCATTTTTAAATTCTTTTGCTTCTACATTATCATGATCAATTTCCAACCGTTTAACTCTACCTGAGACATGTATCAATCTAGAACGCAATCTTGCAAATAAACTGTCAGTACTTGGACCTTCGAAGTCACGAACTAAACTCTTAATGTTTTCTATTGTCAAAATAATAGCTTCCTTTTCTGAATTAAAATCAAATTCGGGATCTTTAATTTCAAGATTTCTCCCGCGCTCTTTATTTAAAAGACGACCCAAAATTTTTCGCTTTTCGACAATTTCGCGAGTGGTTTCCACGCCTCGAATTCTTAATTCATAGGTTATTTCATTAGCCAATAAATGATTAGGCTTCATATCCTCCATGATTAATTTAATATAATATAAAACGTATCGGCAAAAGACAGCAGTATTACTAATATATCTAATATACTAGATTGATAAATATAACAATACCGAAACTATATAAAACTAACAAGCCAAATTATTAATAATAGCACGCAATATCCAGAACAAATATCCACAAACGCAAAAAAAAATCAATAAAATGCACGTAATACCAATAACAAACAATAGAATACCACAAGTCCGGAATTTAAATCGTTTAAACTCGAAAAAAAATTAAGACACTTTCTGTTTACCCTGTATGACAAACGCTGAGAACACCTTAACTAATTTAATTACAACCGATAAAAAGTGAAAAATACAGAAAATTATATTTGATTTAAAACATATAACTTATTACAATTTGGTCATATAGTTTTTTCCACCCTGTATATAAAACTTCGATAATTTACATAATTTGCGCTAACATTTTAATTTGCAAAACAGAAATAGAATATTTAACATATTTTCTTTCTTTCGGAGTATGTGGCATCAATTTGTTGAAACACCTTGTATAGATAGAATGAAGTAAAAAACACTCAGTATTTTAAATTGATAAAATTGGGTGAAAAATAAAATATTTCGCTAATTAATATGAAATGAGAAATGAAATATTTTTTTGCAAAACCTACTATTTTTCTGTCTTTTTAAGAAAAAATGTATTCGTATTACTCCAGGACATTAATACAAATAATAATTATTTATAAGGAAAATCGTTTTCATTAACAAATAGCATTTACCATGAATTTATAAAAATTAATAGAAAAACAGTAAACCAGACCTGTTACATTTTTTTTCGTGCTAACATTATACCCAAATTATATTAACTGTATTTGATAACGCTTTTCAAATATTTCAATGCAGAAAGTATTTAGTAAATTTCATAAATAGCCAAATCTGTGTCATGAGAAGTCCCTCACTGCCTTTTTTTTACTACTGTTACATCAAAAATCTCAAGCCTGACACGTTGTGCGCCACTTTTTTGTAACCTTTTCTTTTCAAAAAGGTTTCCATGCGGGACGGCAGCTCTTATTCGGTGAGCACTAGGTGTGGGTAAGGAGATTTTTCTAGTATTTACTCGATAAAAATTTTTTCTTTTGGGGCGCCACTTAATTTTGTTGTTAAAAAAATTAAGAAATGTTATATTCACAGACGCTAGGGTTCTTAAGAAAAAAGAAGATAGTGTGGTCAGGGTTCAACATAATTTTAATGTTATAGAAATATTAGTAGGTTTAAAACGAATATAAATAATTAAACAAAATGATTATATTATAAATTTTAAACAAACAAAGCAAACAAAGTGGCAATATAGCCGCTTTGGTGATAAAGTTCCCCAAAATAGCGCTACTTTCGGCTCACAGCCAAATTTGGTTTAAAATGCAGAAAGTGTGAAAATATTTACTATACAAATTTTGATTTTAATTATCCAAACAAACAGTTGAAGTGATAGATTGGCGGTGTGGAGATCAAATATCATGGCACAGTAGTTATATAAGATAAGGGTGGATCTGACCTGGCAAACGACACGTTGAACAGCAGGAATGTTGTCTCCCTTCGGTTTTTACAAGCGTGCAGCAAACCTGTTTTTTTTTCTACTTATGCATCGATAAATTTTCAGCATACAGGGTGCGGTGTACCAATTGAAAAAAAGTGACGTAGTGCTCGCCCAGTCATAGTCTTTCAAAAAGGGGTACTTGATTTAATTTACCCAAGAGCCGACAAATCTAAAAAACGATATGGTATTGTAATATAATTGCTTTTCTTACGAACAAAAATTTGATAAAATCGCATTTACATACCTTCTCTGAAGAGAATGGCCTTCTGAAAATATATTGTCTTGTTCTTAAATGCCTTCATTTTAACACGACTATTTCCGGACGTGTGGCTTCACAATAAAATGGCTGTGTTTTCTTAGCCTTTTTCGAATCGAATCCACTTTCGTTTTATCTTTACTTTGAAAAAACGTTTTGTACTTAATTTCGAATTCAGCGCACCACGTCACCGTGGCAGCGCATCCTCCTTTTAGCAGGAGACCCGCGAGAGAAGCGATCGCGGTGGTGAACGTTCCAACCGTTTAAAATTCTATCGCGCTCCGCGCCTAATAGATGTCCCCATAAGGCCAAAAACCAGGTTTACTCATATTTTCCCAAAAGCTAATTAGTATTTGTATCTTCCACAAACAGAGCAAAATAATTTATTCGACATACAAGTATACATACTGAGTGTTTAAGAATTAAAAGTACCAAATTTCTGTTACACAATCACCCCCTTCCACCGAAAGAAAAAAATAGTAATACCGATTGCTATTTTTTTTTATCTGAACCGTGAATTAAATTAACTCTAGGCTACATTGTTAGTACGTTAATATCCCAATTTACACCTGTGTATATATCAAAACCAATATTGGTCCACGGGCCCACGTACAAAAAAAATGATTACCAGCAGCTGTAACTTTCCGTGTAGCTGAAGTTTGACGAGTCTCCCAAGATTTGACTACAAAGAAAATTCAACAGTGGTAAGTTTTCCCGTAATTTTCAGGCAAACATGTCAATCTGGCATAAACATGGAATGTTATGACCAGCACTTTTTTTAAAGTTTATATGAAAGATATATTTTTTTAAAACCCCCAAAAACTTTGTTGTCGTTAAATCGACATCTTCAGGGCGTCGGACTGAAAAAACTTCTCAAGAATTTTGTGGAACAATAAGATACTGTCATTTCAAATCTTATTACCAAACCCTCCCAGAAAAATCAGCTTGCTGGTTGTTACCAACCATAATGTCACCAAATCGACATATTTGGGGTGGGGGACAAACTCAAAATGTCAAAATTTTTGTCGGACAAATTTTTTGGAGGTTTTAAAAAAATATATCTTTTTTTTAAACTTAAAAAAAGTGCTGGTCATAACATTCCATGTTTATGCCAGATTGACATGTGTCGTGGCCATTAGAGCCGCGAAACAGTCAAAAATCGCGACACCTCAAGCACAAATCGCGCGAGCCAGGGGGCCCGACAGCCAAGCCAGGACGCTCAGCGGCGATGTTCAGTCCCCCGTCCGCCTGTTCTCGATATCTAGCCCGCGTTGTCGTATTCCACCCTTCGAGCGAGCTCCAGGATTTCAGAACACCCCGTATATTCGTAGAAGTCATAATCTTGTACCTACGGATATGCCGGAGACCGCTGAATTGAAAAGGAGGCGAAACAATCATATTCACCTACCTTTCCAATTCAAACCAAAAACCCGCCACGGTTG
>NW_019416955.1:69039-103730 GCF_000390285.2 Anoplophora glabripennis | reverse complement strand
CGCAATATTATTACATATCGGTCCCGATCCCACTGTTATATCGATGACTTCACTTCTATTTTTTATAACAAAGGTGGGCTCGTTCCCGACATTCAAAATCTCTAGATTATAACTAAAAAGAAAATCTAGTAAAGACTCACCTCGATCGTTGACATCGCTGCTTCCCCACACCGTATGGTGTGAGTTAGCATCACATCCCACGATGAGTTGTTTCTTCTCCTTCTCGCACCAGGCCACCAGGTCCCTCAGTTCCCTGGTTGGAGGAGATTCTTTCTTATCGTAAGGGAGGTACGCTGAGCAAACTACCAGTTGTCTCTGCGTTCCCTCCGATACATAAGTCACTTCGGCCGCCACCAGGTCATCCGTGCAGAACCCTGGAAGAGGAAAAATATTAATACTACTCTTGTAATAAATACAAGCCCTAGGTCTAGTTTGGTGGCCACAATACAGTAAGCCACCATTACTTACCTGCAATCCTCTGATCCGGGATCCATGTACCCAAGGCTCCTGGATCAAAGCCAAATCCGCATTTGCGCGCGCCACACTGGCACAGAGAGCAGCAGATGCCGCTCTACTGTGCTGAATGTTCGCTTGTATTACCTGGAATTTGACCAGATAATACAGATTTTGGTCCCTCCTGATCTTCATCAGAAGGTCCCAAATCTACCCTGCCCTTCTCCAGGTTCCTAAAAAGGACCCTGGTGAAGTTCAGAAATGGTCTGAAGCCCTCCTTCTGGAGTACCTTCACACTCATCTCATCTACTGAGAGGACTAGGGTCTGGCCCTTCTCCTCAACCTTGCGGTTGATTAGCCTCCAGGCCCCCGTCCTCAATTCCCCGTTCTGGTTTTCTAGACGGCGCATGATGGTTTCCGGTTCATCAGGATGACCCGGAATCCATACGATGAAATTAGTGAACTTAAAGACCTAGTTAAATTAGTAATTAACAGGTACTGTCCATCGGGTTGTAAAACGGGTGGCGCCTTAAGATAGCTGAGCTAGTGCCAACCCTATAATTGGAGAGAGTCATTGTCCTTGGAAAGGAAAATCTATATAAGTTTTATTTTACCACCCACAAGCGGGTAGCAAGGTACTAAAAAAAATTTTTTCAGATTTTTTCAGCCAAAAATAAGTTAGGCCAAAAACCAGCCTTTTTTGTAGTTATGCTAACTATTTAAAACAATTTGTACATTAATCTACATGTTTGATACCGAAATTATAAAAAAATGTAACAAATATAAAAGATAAAGGCGACATGTAATATATCGCATGAAAGAGGAAAAAATAAGCAATTTTTGTATCCAGAGCCTGCTTCGATGACAATTTTTTTTTCCGCGTAGAGGGTGCAGCAAATTACATACGACACTTCTCTTAAAATATAAAAAGTTAGACAGCTCTAAACTTTCGGTACTTTTCCAGTTTTTTTTGTGATTACTCATAAGCATCAAGGCCTCAAATGCAACAAACAACATATAAAGAATTTTGATGAGCATCGTGTATTATGCGGGTTACATAGAAGTGGCCCTCTTATAGTAGACAACCTATATGTATTTTATGAACTAGTCATCTTTTGAGAAATTCATTGGAACACTAAAATTATAATAAGTAAACGGCTATAGTATACTACACTAAAAAAATTAGTTACGAGTTTATAGCGGCGTTAGTAACATGACAGTTTAAGTAGGTAACAGTTTTTGTGACAAATGCCAACTACGTAGAGTAGTTTCAAAATCTCATGAGGCGCGAAAGGCGTGGCGTATCCGCATAATTCTTCTAATAAACACATTGTGAAAACATTGACTCAGAATTAGACCACGTGCCTCATTACAACCAGAAATGAACTAAGGCGCTCGGGCATCAATAAAGTCAACAGGCGAACGTTCGTTATATATATTTTTATTGCTTAAATTAAAATAATAAAGAATAGGGCATTTTATTATGATATTTGTAATCGCATCAAAGGCTTGTTTACGCTACGAGAGCTCGAGATAGACTGTGAACGTAGAAAATATAAAACTAACGTAGAATGAAATGTCCCTAATACTGCCAATAAACCGCGAAACAGCGCCACGTAACGTTTTGGAAGCTTACTACTACTTAGCTCCTAATGGTAACACTTTATACTTTGTGAACTGATTACAGCGCCATCTATCGTATGCAAACGACTTCTCACTTATATCCTCTATATATTATTTTAAAAATTTTAAATGTACACCCTTATACAAATAGGAATAGTCGTGTCAATACTTTTGAGAACAGATTATTTAGTTAAACAGAAAATGTAGCGAAAAACTAATATTCAGTACTTTTCTAATTCACTTCTGCTTTGATAACGAAACTAGAGGTTTCAGAAACGTCATAGTGTTATTGTGATGTGTATTTGTTTTTCCAGTGCGTAACCAGACTTATACATGTAGATGTATGTCTCTGGCATCTCACTATTAGGCAAAAGTTTTCAGTATTGACACTTGACTGTCCCTATCGGTACAAGGGTTTATTTTTCCAGTTTTTTTTTCTTCAAACTATGGCAAAATATCCAAATTATAACATTTATAATGCCACAAATAAATACAGACAATTTCTTATTTATTATTTTATTATATTATAGTATTTTTCAAATTTTGACATTTGCCAAGATATACTTAGTAAATGGTTTCGATAAGGAAATAAAACATTTTTTAATAATTTTAAGTTTATTTTGTATCTACAAGAAATCCTAATTGATTTATACAGAATGTTGTTATGCATGTACTATTAAAACAATTTCTTGTTATGTATTTAATTGTAAGTAAAAACGACAACAATTTAATTCATTTGCTTCATAAACTTGATAAGTTGGCAAGTAAGCTGTAAAAATATAAAAATTATGCATGAACTGTTATAATAATCTCACTTTCCGGAGAGTATACCTAACCGAATATTTGTACAATATTGGGTTAAATTCAATAGTTCATATAGTTTGGAACTTTCAAACCATAGAAAACTTAATATTAACAGTATATTTTCTATGTCTCAAACTGAATAAAGAAAGCAATTCACCACCATTAAAAATTTTGTAAGCATCTAAGTATCAAAGGTTTCATAAAATATTAGTTGGAGTTTATCATCATACACATAATTATTTTTATCTATATTTAACTTAAATAATATGTAATAACATGCACATTTTATGTGGACTGTTTCTAATCGATTAATACAAGTAACATGAGTATGAGTGTTCCACATAATGTTGGTAAAGATATGGGTTTGGTTTTTAATAAAACTATATAGCTTAAAACTTACACATCATATTCCCAGTATAATATAACAAACAGAAAACTCTTAAGCACTAAATAATTATAAACACAATTCTTGCATTGCAATACTATAATTTACAATTTTCAGAGGATAACCAAAGAAACCAAAGATAACGAAAGCCAAACTTCAAATACGTGCAAAATCCAAACTGCATTACCAACCAACCCAAAATGACAGGGTTAGCAATCTCTACGCCATCTTTTATTTTGGAAGCTAACTAACATGTGACACCGCCATGACAGTTTCATTATTCATATGTTAGATTTCATTCTACGTTAGTACTATATTTTTTATGACTGAATAATAGATGTAATGTTTTTAGGACATAGAATAATTTAGGCGACGGTCGGAATTATGTTTCTGCGCATATGAAGGTCAAAGCTCATAAGATTTTGAAACAACTCTACCTACCTACTATGTTAATATACAATAATAATAATAATAAAAACAAACATTTAAACCAAGAAAATCTCATGTCTTACTAGTTGGGTATTTAACGGGTTATCCATTTTCTCCTTGGGAAAGTAAAGTTTAAAAATATTTAAATTTCGATGGAACTTTTATTTCATAATAAAGTTTGCACTATGCCATTATGCGTGAAAAACTGTATCATTCAAATGTCTTCCACGGAACCGTTTGCAGGACTCAATCTTTTTGAGGTAATTTTCGAAGACTTTTTCACACAATTCGGGCAATAATTCGGCCATAATATCTCGTCCTTTAATTACTCCAAAGTTGTGGGATTGTTCGCATAGCCTCACAAAAAGAAATCCAAAGGCGTTAAATCGTAGGATTTTGGTGGCCATGCCACATCGCCAAATCTCGAAATTACGCGTCCTGGAAATTTTTCGCGCAATAGAGCCATAACTGGCCGCGTTGTGTGGCATTTGTTCCTATTTTGTTGAAACCACATATCATCCAGATCAAAATCTTCAATTTCAGGACAAAAAAAGTCGATGATCGTGGCGGCATACCGTTGAGAATTGACGGTAACGGTGGCTCCTTCGTCGTTCTCGAAGAAGTACACAGCTCGACCGCCTCTCAGTGGTCACTTGTGGCTGCTCACTTCCCGAGATTTGGAAATTTTGCTTATGAATATAGCAGATGAGCTTGAAATGGGCCTCATCACTGAAGAAGATTTTCCTCGAAAAATCAGGATCGGGGGTCTGTTGTTCTAGCACCCAATTGGTGTACTCACGGCGCAATATATGATCAGTCGGCTTGAGTTCTTATGGGAAATGAACTTTATATGGATGGAGATGCAAGTCCAAATGCAAAATGCGCCACAATGTGCCGTATGACAGACCCAAATGCTGAGCCCGACTCGGAGTTGAAAGATTTGGGTCATCGTTAACACTTTCACTCACAGCGGCTATGTTTTCGGTTGAACAGGCAAAACGATGATGCACAGGTCTTACGATGTCTGTTACCGATCCAGTCTCTTGGAATTTCCTCACTGTATTGGTGGTTGTTTGCTGGGATGGACGATTATGTCAGTCATAATCTCCGCGTTTAACTAAACAAATACAAGTCTGGATGATAGTGACATTTGACATATATTAATTGGCAGGGCTTTATTATCCCAAGCTCAAAATGGATAACGCTTTATAATAATATAGTATTACAAGCTTCCTTGTTGATGTACCTATTCATTTAATTTTGCTCTTATTGCTCTTTATCTCTGTAATACAAGCCGTTTTATAATTCGTAGTAGGTACCTATATTCCGATCTTTTTATTTTAAACAGTCTAATCCAATTATTGAAATTATTTATACTCTTTTGCTATGTCTGTGTGTAGATTAATTAATAATGTGTCCGTTCGTCACTATTATTTATTTATGTATTTGTTTTTGTTTAATAAAATGGATATCATAAACTTTAATCTGAAATATTTTGAAATTCGCAAAAAGCTGGTACAGGAACCGCTATATCATTAAAAAGGTGATCTAATTCTACGTCAGTTGAAGTAAAAATATACAGGGTTTCCTATTTAAAAAATCAAGTTTTAAGCAATTGAATTTCCTTAGCTTTGAACGCCTCAAAGTAACATCCTATAAATTCTTCAACATGTCTCCCGCCTCGAATCCAAATTGCACTTCCCTATCGAAAAAACTGGGATACCAATGTATTTGCCAAAAGGATAATGCTTTCCTAATTTTTTTATAAAAAAATTGAATAACTTCGCGCGGTTACTTGGGTTTTAGAAAACAAAATATGGCTAAATAAACAATTTAATATGTAAACAGAAATTTTAAAAATTAAGTTTAATATAACCACATGGAAATGCAACGCCCTATATGATTATAAATAATTTTGCAAGATGGCGCTGTTGTATTGTAATTTTTAAATGAACTTTTTCTTCTATCTATAAGGGTTTAAGATATACAGAACTTTATCCCTGTATATACAGGGTGTCCCACGGTGACGAGACATTAGACATATTTCAAAGACTACTTCGATTTCAACTTTGAAAATTTGGGCAATGGTGTTTTCGGGCATGCCCTTTTCAACTAAAATGATGCCATCCATCTTCATTATTTTGAATGGAACACCTGTTAGGATAATTAAGGACTAAAGTCGAAACAATTACTTCAAAAATAGAATGTACTCAGATTGAACATACAACACTCGACCAGTCGTCAAGCAAGTCAACAAGTGAGTCCCTATTCAAAAAATCCCTTAATCGTAACTAACTCTTTCTAGTCTCTACATTACTTGACATTAACATAAACAGTCTATATATTAATGGATGCGGCGAACAGGGTCGCACTCCTATAGACAGCATCCCTAACACACCCTGTATATTATGGATTCTACGTCAATTTTTAGGTGAACTTTCATAAAGGTTTCCTATTCTTAAAGTTAACCGTTTTTGATATATTTAACTTTTTTCAAAAAAAGTGTTTATTTTTCAATAATAAAGTTAGAGCGATAAAATTTATAGGGGACATAACTAAAACTAGAGAAATATATGGTTTCTTAATATTAATATCAATATCAGTAATATTCTAGTGCTCATCACACATATACAAGCCCAGGCTCATAATAGTTCGGCCGGCCAACGTTTTTAATTAAATACTTGAATAAATTACAAATTCTACCAAAATGATGAAAGATTTCCTTAAAACTACCTCACTCGTAATAAAGTATAGACTATCAATTTACTAAATTTAATCACTTTTGACAAAATTCAAATTGAGGAAAATATAAATAGTTAACAAAAATGCAATCCAACCAATGGGTCATTATAGTTCGGCCACTTATCATATCTGCCATGAAACTGATATATTCCATCAAAACAAAACACATACTGAATAATTCAACAAAATATCTGTCATTATTAGTTTTACCCACGTTTTGCTTCAGATTTAACGTAAAATGCCTCGTGGTAAACCTCTAAGTAAAGATTTACGAGTGTCTATTATAAAAGCCCATGAGAAAGGTATTTCGGCCCGCCGAATATCAGTTTCTCATTCAATTCCGCGTTCTACAGTGCAGGATATGATTAATTTATACAGAAGAACCGGCGGAGTCGACCAAAAAGTCAAAACCGGCCGACCATCTACAATTACAGAAGCAAATAAAAGAGCTTTACGCAGAATAGTAAAAACAAATCGGCGGTCCAATACTAAAGAAATAACTGCACTATGGAGGGACAGTATAGCAAGGCCTATTTCAATGTCCACAAAGAAAAGAACTATTCGAAAAATAGGATTCAAGTTTTACAAGGTTACTTTTTATCTTTTTTTTCTTGTTTAAATTCTTGGCAATTTTTTATTTTTTTCCAATAGGCAAAAGAAAAACCTCTATTAACAAAACTGCAGAGGAGAAACAGGTTAAAATGGGCACGAGAACATAAAAATTGGACGAATCGACAATGGCACAGCGTAATTTGGGGCGATGAGTCAAAATTTGACATTTGTGTAGGTGACACACGAAAACGGGTTTTGCGTACACCTTCAGAGGCCTATCATAACGATTGTTTCGTCAAAAGTAAACTGCATTTTGTTGATGGAATTGTTAACGTGCAGAAGTACAGATATTCTGGAAGAGAGTCTGTTACCATCTGTTGAAATGTGTCAAACGGCGGAAGGGCATTTCATATTCCAACAAGACGGTGCACCGTGTCATACGGCAAAAACTATTAAAACGTGGTTGCAGAATCATCAAATACCAGTATTAAAATGGACGTCTTCCAGCCCAGATTTATCTGCTATTGAGACCTTATGGCACAATATGAAAAAACAGCTTCGGAAACATCCAGCACGTTCAGTGCCTGAATTAAAAGCCACACTACTGAATATTTGGAATAATATTCTACCAGAAGAATGTGCTTTGTTAGTAAATACAATGTCTAGCAGAATTAAAGCAGTTATTAAGAACAAAGGCGATGTAACTCAATATTAAAGAGTGGCCGAACTTTTATGACCCTTGAGACGGATAAAGTTTTCTATTGTGTAACCATTAGTCGATATATGTATTGAATAAAATGTTCATTTTTGTAACTAAAAAGTTTATATTTTACTGTAGTTAAAAGGATTTTCAGAAATATTTCGTTATTTCTGCATAATTCATAGATTATTAAAGTATTTAGTTGAAAACGTTGGCAGGCCAAACTATTATATGAGCTTGGGCTCGTAAGTTATTACTTATATCCTGGATATTGTAGTTTAAAAATGCAGAAAATTCTCTTTCATTTAAATATTTTACGATTGTTTAAACAAAACTAGAAAGTACACATTGCAGCTCAGATGGTTATCTTTCTAATTTCCAATTCTTATTTCCTAGTAATATATACGATACTTGGTAATTAGAAGCCGCCATAGTTAACTTATTAAAAGCAAAATATTCACAAGAGAATAAAATAAATAACTACGTTTATTAGTTTATAGAAGTATATAAATTTATGACCTAAAATTGAAATACATACCTTTGGCCCATCTATGTTGTTTTGATCAAATATCATAGCAGCCCGAACGCATTTTGCAGCTATATAAGGTTTTTTTTGGCCTGATACTCTAAGCAACAACAGTGATAGTGTTAACCAAACAAAAGGATTGACTGGATATCGATGAATAAGTTTGCTCAATTCATTCACAGCCCCATCATGATTTTCCTAAAAATAATATAATTAATTTCTCTAACATACAAAGTATCCAGACAGTAGCTTAATTTACAAGGTTTCTTATAATGCTATAATTATAATAATAATAATAACAAGTAGAGGGACAATAGCTGTTGCAAAAGAATGACCAACGAAAATTATAGGGTAAAAGTACCATATTATTATTTTCAATTACCTATGCATGATGCATGAAAGTGTGGTGGTAAAAATGTTTGTTTTTTTATGCATTACTGTATACTTATCAGAATTTTCGCCGTCGTAAAATTTTGCGTAAGGTAGTGTAAATAGTTTAGCTAGAAAATTATTTAAATTTTATAGCAAAAACGGTATGTTAAAACAGTGCCGTAACTAGAAGAAATTTTACTATAGGCAAGCTTTTAATTTTGCTCCCCTACTTAATTGTTGAATTAAATGTATTACGAAAAATACGCTAAAACTCAAAAACAAACATTTTATTTCTAAAAACTTAACAAAAACATAAAAATAAAACATGATGAATTTGATTTAAATTGTCAAAACTTAAAAGAATATATTCTAATATATAAAAAAAACTTCACAGTCATAACAAAATATAAAGCTGCATTTTTTGGTTAAGTAAATAAAAAACAACACAAAGATAACTAACTGTAGAAACAAAAAAAATTTAAGTACCTACATAAGTAGTTATTTGTAAAAAAAGAAGTCTACTAATAATCCGGAATTAAAAAAATAATATCAAATAAATACCTATTGGTATCTTATTTTACAAATAAACTTTTCTTGCTTTTTGGATTGCAAAATCTGTTATATATTTGTCAAAAGATATCATTTCCGTGATGGACCTTTCAATAGAAATCAAGGCTGTATGGGATAATCTTTCTTGAGACATTGTCGACCGTAGATAATTCTTTATAAGTTTTAATTTTGAAAAGGAGCGTTCACAAGAAGCACTGTTAACGGGAATTGTTAAAAAAATATGTAAAGCTGTAGCGAAATTTTGATATTCAAACAATAAATCGTATTTGTGTAAATTTTGAAATATTTCCAGTGGGGACTGGCATTCAAAATTAAAAAGTTCTTGTGCTTGGTATTTAAAGCTCTGAGCTTCTTGTACAAACTCTACAATATCGAAATCGTTCAGATATTTATTACACAAGTCTGTAATACATTATTCCGTATCAGAGAGACTCATTTTTGATAGGGTAGTACCACTAAGGAAATTAAAATCAATATAAATTTCGTGTAAGTCCTTATATCTGTCACCAAGTTCAGTAATTATTGAATCTACAATTTGAAATATTAATTGTCTTTGCTTTGCATCTGCTTCCAAACAAGAGTCATTGTTAAGCTCGCCAGGCATTTTTTTTATTTTTCGTTTTCGAACTTCTCTATACTCTACAGGAATGCCACAATTTTGGCAAATGCTCCTTCCATCTTTTTCAGACTTTTCAAAAAAGTAGCTTCTATTTGCTTTAATTTCTTCAAGTAAACCTTTAATATGTTTGCAAGCTATATCAACCGTCAAATCTCTGTTTTGGAGTAAGAGATTAACTTTATTAATTTTCTGTAACATAGAGGACCAGAAAACAAGAAGAATTACGAATTCGATTTTTTCAAGGTTCTTTTTAAAGGTTTTAGCTCCACTAACAGTATCATCTGAATAAACTGACGGGTCTGTCATTTCATCTAACACTTCCAAAATTTGTTTGAATTGAGTAAAAAGTGCATTGAGAGCTGCAGCTTTTGATGACCACCTTGTATCACTAAAGCCTTTTAAAGTAATAGTTAACGTGTTCTTTAGTTTTTCCCATCTTATTGTAGAACTGACAAAAAAATTAAACAAATTTTGAACAGTTCCAAAAAATGTAATTATGTCGGGGTTGACAGAAGCACTATGCAATGCTACTAAATTTAAACTATGTGCCGAACATGGAACAAATCTTGCTGTGGGCTCTTATATTTTTAATATCTAGTCCTAATAATTGTAACTCTTTTTTAAGAATATTAGCTAAAGCATAACCCGTTTTTTCTTTTACTTCTAAAAATCCTAAAAATCTTTCTTCAATTGAGCATTTTTCTGCATTTTTCTCCACATACCTAATAACGAACGATAATTGTTCTGTATGAGAGATATCAGGAGTTGTATCCAAAATAACCGTAAAGTATTTTGCTGCCTTAATTTTTGTTATAATTTCGTTTTTCACAGCCGTTCCGACTATCGAAATAAGTTCATTCTGTATCTTTGGTGAAAAGTATTTTGCTGAGCTCCTTTTGGATTCTATATGTTGTTTGATTATCGGGTCGTAATGACTGATTAACTCTAAAGTTTGTAAAAATTTTCCTGAATTTGAATGTCCAATTTTTTCCACAGTTCCACGCAGAGCTTCGTTATTTTTTATACAGAATAAAATTGCATCCAGGATACATTTTAAAATACGTTTCCATTTCTCCGTTTCTGAAACAATATTTTTTTGCATTTCGTCGGTCAAAAAATGTTTATCATTAATATTGATTTCAAATGTTCTTAAATCTATAACACATTTTCTATGAGTTATAGAATTTTCATGCAATTTGATTCTGGTGCTAATATTATGCCAATCTCTAAACTCAGTTTCCGCCGTTGAAAATTGATTATGTTCCACTGCAAATAATATACATGGAAAACAATAAACGGCATCACGTTCTATGCAATAAAAAATCCATTTTCGACGAATACGACTACCATTTGGAAGAAGCTTATAAAAATATTTTTTAGAAATTTGTCTATTATTTGTTGACGGATAATGCTTCAAATTATCCCCACATAAAGGACCATTTTTTACCAATAGTTCTAGAACAATTTTATCCTTTTTCCAATTTGAAGGATTGTTATAATCTATAAAAAAATATTTTCCCTTTCCACTGAGTCTGGTTCCTTTTCTGATTCAGAAAGTTTTATCTCCCTATATTCCTCGGGTACATCTTCTTCCATACTTTCTTCACTTCTTTGGCTTGAAGTGCTGGGCCCAGTTTTATCATCTTTGCTGAGAATGCTGCCTTCGATTGATACACCCTCTATATTTTCAATATTTTTTAAAATAAAGTCTTCCTTATGATCTCTTTACATAAATTGTCTCATAAAGGACGCCCCTTTCCTACTATCTTTTAATTTTTCTTCCCTAATTTTCCTAAACGCCGCCCCGGACAACATTTTCTTAGATGATGACATCTATGAGAAAAAGTTAATATTAAGTGTAGGGGAAGTCGTGGGAATGGTGGCCTCCTAAGCATTTTTGACTCCATAATTTGTAGTTTTCGACTAATCGTCATAAAATATTAACAACGGAAAGACAAAAATGTTCTTTTCAATATTTTATTTTCAAATTAAAAAAAAAACAACAAAAACTCGAACAATATTATTTTTTTAAACCCCTGGTGGCCGTTATTACCCCATCGTGTTGGGGTAATGGTGACCATATGTCACCATTACCCCCCAAGTAGTAACTTTGACTTAGTTCAAGCACAATAGTCGCAAATAAAAATTTTGTTCTCTACATTAGCACAAGCTTTGTGTGACCAATTCCCGCACATGACACATCTCAGCCATATTTCTCTATTCTTCCCGAATTCACCACAAAGAAGACATAAGTCGTCACCTATCACATTCTGATCCTCATTTTCGTCATCATTTGATTCTTCATCGTCGTCAGAACTGGAATCCTTATATCTTCTAGTCCCAACATTTCTTGGCAATCTTGCTCTCTTCATTTCACCACTATCCTCTTCGTCATCATCGTCCAGAAAAATTCTTTTCTTGACCTCCTTTGCTCCTTTCCTGGTTGTCTTCTTTGCTAGCTTCTTATTCGCTTTTTCTATTAAAACATCTTTGTTTGGTGTGGCTGTTATGATTTGAGACGTTTGTTTTGTTTTCCGTTTAATTGACTGCCGTCGAGGTTGTGATGACCCTGGTAAAGGCAAAATTTTTTCAAAATATATTTCCATATTATTGTTTGGTTCCTTAGTCACCTCCACCACTGGGAATTGATCATCCAGAGTTGGTTGGGGTGTTGGAGTTGAGTGGATCCTTGAAGTTAATTCGTTTTCTGGCGGTAGGTCACGGTGCTGTGTTTCGGTATATTGCTGGGGCTCATCAAAGGGGTTATGTAGGTTGGCTGCTGCAAAGTCTTCCTCGATGAAAATATCAGGATTATATGGCCAAATGCCGGTTACTTGAAACCCTTTTGCAGCTTTTTCCAAAGTAGCTACCGTCATATAGGCATTATTAAATAGTTCTGCGACTTCGAATGGAGTTATCTTCTCATGTGGATGTGATTTCAAATATTTACTACATTCTGTGTTGTAAGCAGTTTTATGGGGGCCATAAAATGTGACGTCTAGTGGTTCGAGTCGGTGGGAAGTATGTGGAGGTATTGTCAACAAAATGATCCCATTGGCTTTACAAAATTCATAAGCTTCAAGAGTGCAGTGAGTACTGTGGTTGTCCATGATGAGAAGAACCGGATCTTCCAAGCTTGGTTTGACAACCTTCTGGAAATGTCTCAAATATTGTATGAAAATCTCCTCCGTCATCCAACCTCTATCAGAGCAACAATACTCGGCTCGAGGTGGACCTTCTTTCTTGCGGAGCAAGTTCATTCGTTTTCTCGCAAAGATGAATAGAGGAGGAACATAGAACCCCGAAGCACTGAATGCACAAACCACTGTTGTGTTTTTACCTCTTTCCCAACTAGTAACGAAACCGACTTGCTTCAGTCCTTTCTCAGCCAGAATCTTGCCTGGTTTTTTTACCGTTGTAATACCCGTCTCATCCAAATTGAAAATTCTGGATTCTTTGCATTCATATTTAGTGAGAACTTGTTCCAAATTCTTAAAAAACAAATACACCTGCTCTTTATTAAATGCCGCAACTCTGTTCACACTTGTCGCCTCAGGTTTTCTCAGCGAAACAGTCGGATTTCGCTTCAAAAAAACGGAGAGCCAATCGTCTCCTGCACTTTTTTTTTCGTTACTGAAAGGACATTTTATATTATTTTTCTGTGCATAGTCGAATGCACATTTCTTTATCTCTTGTCTGGAGACTCCGTAGAATAGTTTAGATAACCTGATGACATGTGCTGCGAGCTGTTTTTCTTCAACATTTGAGGACACCGACAAACGTCCTAGTGATGGATCCTTGTAATTATTGTTTTTTATCCTCGCTTGTATCGTGCTTCTTGGAATTTCGAAAGCTGTGGATACCTCTCGAGCAGATTGACCACTCCTTGCAGCAGCTATTGCTGCCATTAGTTTGTCCGAGTTCCAAGAGGCCTTTGTAGTCGTTCTTTCACGATGTCTAGGCATCTAAAAAAGTAAGGACTTAGAATCATGGGGTAATGGTGGCCGGCCACCATTACCCCTGTTTGTCTGGCCATCTTAACCCCAAAATGTATGATTTTCTATATATAGTGCCAAACGAAAAACATTAATCGCAAAAAGTCTCACCTTTAGAAATCTTCAAGGTAACAGATAAACACAATTTTTGTTGCTGTTTTGGAAATTGCGCAGCTTGAATGACATACAAGTTTTACAATCGCCGAACTCACGGTTGCTAATAAAGTCAATGTCTGTTTTAGTTGAACACCTGACCAACGCCTTAAAGTCGTCATTGCTTGCTGTAACTGCGTCAGTCAGTTGAACTACCAATTTATAGATGGCGGCACTATGTAAAATTGATTTAAAAATGCATGGTTGTGAGATAATAGGTGGCTATCATTACCCCGGTGGCCCCCATTCCCCCGACTTCCCCTAAATAAATAATTTTGATAACAAATTAGAATTTTAATACTTTAATTTTTTATTTGCAAATTATTTATATATCCTGACAAAGATAAGATTCAAAAACTAAACTCTAAATATAGTTTTATATACTTACAGCTCTAAACAAACATTGAACATCCCTCTACTTTCGCACTAAATTCAGTACAACAGCGACAAAGGAACAGCAACAACGCAACGCAAGTCGCCAACTCTCAAAGTGACAAAGTTTGATTTTGAGCGAGCCTACTCAAAAACTGGATTCAACCTGTTTATTCTTGTGTGCGGCGCGTGGCACGACGAGGGAAAACGGGATGCGGTCAAAGCTTATGGCGCATCCACACTCTCGCCGAGACAATCGGAATCGAGCACGAGTGTGGATGAAGGACTCGTCTCGCCTGTCGACTGTCCGAACCTCACCGCTTTCCCAGAATGTTTTACGAAAAGATTTTTTAAATTTTTGTGTTCAACTCCTTTCCATGCGCCCCCAGCAGCTTGCGCCCATAGGCGTGTGCCTACTCTGCCTATACCTTGTTACGACGCTGCTTATACCAAATTTGATGCGAATCTGTTATTTTTTGAAAATTTGGTCGGGCATCTTGGATCCGCCATCTTGAATTTTGAGAAATTGACCTCGGATCCGTGATCAGCGACCCCGAAAACTTCCGTGTACCAAATTTGGTGCAAATTTGTTATTTTTTGAAAATTCGT
Source organism: Anoplophora glabripennis (assembly GCF_000390285.2). Taxonomy (NCBI): domain Eukaryota; kingdom Metazoa; phylum Arthropoda; class Insecta; order Coleoptera; family Cerambycidae; genus Anoplophora; species Anoplophora glabripennis. Next base: position 88,826 of record NW_019416955.1, on the reverse strand, counting down.
GATATTTGACCTTAATTGACCCGTTTTTTTGAGGATAGAAAAAGAACCGTCAATTCTGACCGCTAATTCACGTTCGCCGGGATCTTAACTATATAAATGAACATTTGAATATAGAAACAAAAAAATTTTCTATTTTTCCTAGTACTTTTTCGGGAATTTTTGCTACTTTTGACCTGTTTTTTTGAGGTTAGGAAATTCCTGTGATGTGATAGCTCAATTCTGACACCAGATTCGCGATTAGGAGGCAAAAATACTACAGATAACATATGTCGCACGAAAAGTACAGACTACTTTTTTTGTGTGGCTGTGTAATTAAGGAAAACCATTTGGAAAGTAACAACTTCAACACACTGTATATCAAAAACATGGCGTCTAAGAATAAAATTTTACATGAACTACCCCCATTATTTTCTCATGAGCAACTTGCACAAGTTTTTTTGAAACATGAATGGGACACCCTGTAGGTATAGGTGTATTTCTTTTAAGCCATAGGAGATAATTCCGAACAAACAAAAAGTCTGATACTGTTTTGTTATACATGAATAATTTTGTTCATTTTAGAGTCAAAATTAAACTACACTGAGAAAACTACTCTTTACCGTTTTATACCCGAAAGAGAAATAACGGATCCCTAGAATTTAACTTTCTTCACTGTAACTACCCGAGTACTTTACTCTAGACCGAAGGTAAGGTTTACGTGGAGTTTCCCCCGCGTAAAATATAAGGAAACTGGTGCCCGAGATTAACCGAACAAGAAAAAAATACTATCCGCAATTCGTCCCTGTCACGCTACTCATTGCCACTGGCCGCCGACCACTGACGCCTATTAAATTCCGTTAGTCGAAGGAGCTTCACAAAAATCGGCGCCCGAATAGGGATGTTAGTGAAGCATAAAATAGTTAAACATTTTTTAAACAATTTTTCCAATTAATCAAAGGCTGTCGCAGTACATTCTGCCCAATTTAGTTTTATTTTTTGTACAATATTATTGAGTCACTGATCCAGATTTATTTTATAATTTAAGGTAATAGAAGGGGAGAGAGGAAGTAAAACCGGTTTTGTGAAAGCAAAAGTAGGGTTGAATTAAAACTCTCCGTCTTCTTATTGGCAGAATATAAGTCTTCGCCTTTTGATTAGCAACTGTTCGCTCTCTGATTGATCCGCTGGGAAAAAGTAGGAGGAGCTCCAGAAAAAAATGGTTGGAGCGGGGGTAAAAGGGAAGTAGATGTGGATTAGAATTAACTAACTTATTCTCGAAAACGAGCTCTTGCAAAATTACATTTATAATTAATTTAAAATATTATCGTATTTACTGAAACAAAAATCCACTAAAGCAACTAGAATTAAAGTGATTTATTTTCATATAAGGAAACTATCCTTGCAATAAAATTAATTCATTTTTGGTTACCTTGTAAAACTCATGTACCAATCCATTCAAATTTGTATTAAAATTTATTTACTCACCTGTAACAAATATGCATAGGATTTAAGAAGAGCGTAGTTCTTTAAGCAGTCTTCCGTATTTTTAAGTATTTCTAGTTCTCCTGAGGCCAGCTTTGCCAGCTTTAAATCTTTATGCAGTATGGCTAATGAAAGTATTGCATATAAACTCCAAGGTGAGGGTGGTTTTAGTTCAATACTAAAAAAGGAAAATTACAAATGAAGTACCTACTAATAGATTTATACATAAACATTTTTTTATAAGATTTCAAAATTAAACTAATAAAAAAATAATTAAAATGTAATAAATAGATCGTCAATATGTGCATTATAATAAGCTAAATAAATAACAGTAAATTTCATAATGTTATTTCTCAATCTAATATTCCTTTTGAACGTAATGACGCCAACGCCAGCACTACGGTAGCTTCTGTATTTCTTGAGAAAAATATACCTATTAATATAAAAACCTATTTTTGTTGTTATAGAATACAGGGTGTTGCAGAAAATTAAACCTTAATTTTTTAAATGAACTGAAGATTTATTTACGAAACACATGCATTATTTGAATATCAGTATTATTCAAATTAGTAATAAACGAAACTTATTATTATGATTTAACACTTTTCAATACGTCGACGACTATTAATTGTTACTTTTCGTAACTGTTGCCTATAGTAGGATCATATTCGATGCAAAGTAATAAATCATTGTCTTTCAAGGGAACCAATGAAGTACGCTTTTAAGGGTTTTACAAATTGAATAATTTCTTTATGCATTATGAAGGGACGAGGGGATCAGTTCAGGTCTGGCACCCTTGTTCCTACAAAAATTCCTTTATTCTCATAAACTATTTATTTTAAATGTAATTTATTATTAATCCAATTGGTTTCCTAAATTCCACATATGTACTACATTTTACCTCTGTACGCGCCACTGTTGTTTACTTGTTTTTTGGAAGCGCTCTCTAATTGACGGCAAAGCTCGCCAGGTTAGTATTTGACGTATAACCGACCAGTTCGTACACTCGATGCACCTGGGCGACTACAGTTACTACCAGAACACAGTGCGTATGCAGCGGTATTTCAGATTTTACATTGAATTTCATTTTAAATATGAAATGATTTATCTTACGCCTCCTAAAAATGATGACACGATTTTCCTTTGATAAAAGACCGACAACTTTTTGTTCTACTTTGCATCGAATACGATCCTACTATAGTAATGTTACGGCATGCGTCTGTACTACGTTCACAAAGTTCTTCTCGCGTTTGGGGCCTCGTAACATAAACTTCATTTTTAACAGCTCCCCACAAAAAATAATCGAGAGGTGTGAGATCTGGAGACCGCAGTGGCCGATGAATTAAAGGGCTGTTACGTCTAATCCATTGATTCAGCCAGTTTCTCACTATGATTGAATTATAGACAGGTGCTCCATCTAGCTGTACATGTAACTTAAGGCGATCATTTAGAGGCAAGTCATCGGTTTTGTCCATAAATTTATTTTGTAGGAATCTCCAAAAACCATCCGCATTTAAATTCCCTTCAAAATAGTTAAGGCCCAATGATTTTTAGATTTAAAATGCCATACCAAATATTCACCTTAGCGGAATACTGCCTTTTGCATTGTATAACCCAACGCGGATTTTCTTCACACCACATTCTAATATTTTGCGAAGAAACAATACCGTTTGTAGCTTCATCAGTGTACAAAATATCAACAGAAACAAAATTCTATTCTTCTTTCTGTCTCTTATTTCTAGACTGTGAAAAAATTTGGTTCCTCCAATTTTTTTAAACATCTTCAAATTCGATTTCTATACATATTTAAATTAATGCTGGCATCTCTAATAATCGACCGCGGATTTTCATTAAAATAGTTAAGAATTATTTGGTTTATTGGAAGCACACGATTACGATGTTGGTTGGAAATTTTACTTACACTTCCAGTTTCATCAAAAACTCTATTAATAGTCGTAACTTTATTACTAATTTGAATAATACTGATACACAATATTCAAATAATGCATGTTTCGTAAATAAATCTTCAGTTGGTTTAAAAATTTAAGGTTTAATTTTCTGCAACACCCTGTATTCTATCACAACAAAAATTGGTATAGTAGGGTTTTAGATAGTCCTGATTAAGAATCCGTCGCAGTTTTTGTCGAAAAAAAATCGTTAATATTACTTCTCGTTTTTTCTTCCTATAAAACGCGTCTCAGTTAGCTATGGCTTAGATCACGAAAATACCGAAATTATACATTCTACTCCTTTTTCTGAGATCTATCAAACAAAAAAAAGTTTAAAAAATCGGTCAACAAATAACAATTTTACATGAGTGGCTAATGCTTAAGTGGGACACACTGTATATACAGTATGTTCCCGGATTGAGTTTACAAGAGAACAAATGGACCAAACAGTGAATGATACGAAGAAAGGTATTTTTGATAAAAGTTTTTGCTTGTTTAGAAAATACGAATCACAATGACGAACTTCAATTTTGTTGTACAGGGTGGGTCAAAAACACAAAAATGTTATTTTGCGTTTGTATGCGTAGTAAGCTGCGGAATCTAGTTTCTTTTTGAAATTCAAATTCCAACGTTCATATGGATACACTTCTGAATTTAAGTATAACCGAATATTGCTCATATCTGCACTGAGAGAATTTTTTTGCTATGGTTAGTAAAAATCCATTAACCGTAGCAAAATATCTGCATTAAATAGGCGCCAAGTGAGTTGCCTTCTCACCACAAGAAAAACTGCTTTGCTGCAAGGAATTCACTTGCAGTAAGTAGACAGTTTTGCTATAAATTTTTATCCCCAAACGAGTCAACTTATTAACCTCAAGCGAGTCCTCATTAATCTCAAGCGAGTCAACTCATTAACCCCAAGCGGATCAACTCATTAAAAACAAACGAGTAAACTCATTAACCTTAATAAAGTCAACTCATTAACTACAAGTGAGTCAACTCCGTATTTACTATTTTTCAGTGTTGTTGGCTTTCACTCTTCGTGCACCATGCAATGCAACTAAAAATGCTGTAAATACCCAAATTGAAAACGTTCTGGCGATTGTTAAACAACTGAAAACTGACTCAATATTCGATCATAAAACATCTATTTATTATAAAGGACCCAACGACTAACGATTGACGAACGTATATCCCGTGTTACGTGAGTTTTGTTACTTGATCAGACGGTTGGCAAAAATAAAACACACAAGTCGATAAGACGAACTTTACTAAGTGAAGTACAAGTTGACTCTGGAGTATAAAGCACACACAATGCTTATATATTATAATAATCTGTTGTCTCGACAATTTTGTGAAATTTATTTTACTTTAATGTTTTTAATTTAATTTTAATTTATAATGTTAATATGATAAATTGTTTAATTTTAGGTATTGATCTTATTAAATGAATAATTTTTTTATTGGTATGATGTTAGATAAAATGTTTGATCTAAAGTTAATTAAAGTTTAGTTAGTTGAGCGCCATAATCTTTTCATAAATTAAATATATGCAATATTTACCTGTATTCTTACTATCCTCTTTCAAGCTGATTCTCTTTACCTCAGGGAAGCGATTCACTATATTTTTAATAATTTTAAATTTGTTTTATATTTTCCTTTTTTTTATAATAAGGGAACTTTTATTCAAATCAATATTAAATTAATAGATGTTAAATTTTCAAAAAATTTTTTTTCTTGATTTAAGAAAAACTATGAGGTTTGACACCTTTAAAAATTATTCTTGTTATTCTGTCTTGAAATTAAATTTGTTTTATCAAATAATAAAGAAAATTCAGTTCATGTTTCACAATTAAATTATATTCCAATATTTAATGTAACAATGACTCTTCATATGAACATTACTTATATTAACTTAAATATTAACACAATCTTAATTATTTATGAGCTCTTTCTTGTATTAAATTGAATAATTCATTCAATTGTAAAATATTTTCTAAGTGCTTGTAATATTATTTACTGTTAATCTAAATTTTCTAAATTTAACCCCCCTTGATTTTAATTTTTATTTCTTTTATTGTCAATTAATCAAAATATTTAATAATTTATTAAATAGGCCTTTGTTTATTAAGTTGCAACGTGTCAAATTATGCATGCAATATTTGTTTTCTACCTTTTTAATCCTGCACTGCTACGCCACTGTGATTGAAACTGATGACATTCCTTTGATTCTTGAACTGCTATTCCATTGGAATTGATATTGATGACATTTCTGGTTTAATACTCTGCTATGCTGGATTGCCAATCTTGTTTTGAAATTCTTATCTTGATTCCTAGTTCCGCTCCAATCTGGACACTTTACACAAAATTTTTAATTCACTTGACTGTTTATTTAAAAATTTGAATTTATTCGCGGCACTTTCGCTGTTACTTTACTATTTCTTTCGTTGACACTACTGGTACTCTTCTTCTTTGTTTTCATGGGCTATTCAATCTGACAACTTTGACATCACCTTTCTTTTCTTCCCCAATTTCTCTTGGGTCTGTTACTATCAATAAATTTTTATATCTTCAATTGTTTTTCAGGAACGAGCAAGCTGACGTTTACTGTTTCGTGATCTGATACCTACTAAACAAATTTGACGTTTTTCCTTTTATATATGGACCTAAATTCGCCTGTCATCTTGGCAACTGTCATTGTCAAATTTTCAAAAACTTTGGAGTCGGATTATGTAAATATGCGTTGAAATTACTTTGAAATACTAAAATTTTCATTTTCCTTGTTCCCTGAACTTTCTTTTGATATGCTATATGACTGGATTTCTATGATTTACAACTTTCTTATACTATTATCTAATTTTCCTACATTACTACATAAATTCTTATAATGTCTCTATTCTAAGCATGTCCTTTCGAAATTTATACTCTAATGAACACTTCTTCACAATCTGTTATACTCTCACTAATTTTTTTAATACTGTATATTGTATTTTTTTTAAGGTACGATCATTCCGTTATAGTTTTTGAAAAAGTTCACAATACAAGTCTTTTACCTTGTCTGGTATCTGTTGGTTTAGTCTTTGGACTCCAATAAAACACCTGATATTTAAATGTCCCAGTTAAAACACTCTACACTCTTTTAATTTTCGTTTTTGTTCATGACTGGTCATTGCAAATGGGTTTTTGTTCAAAGTTTTTTTAAATTTTGGATATTAGACCAGTTATATGTATGGCAATTTTCTCAGGTATGATCACCTTTTTGTTTTATATTATATTTTACATTCAATTTTTTACTAATAATGAAATTTTATTAGATCATCATCGTTTTTCGATACTTGTCAATTATAACTTTATTTCAAATTTATTCTTTATGCTACTGAATTATTATTTAATTATGCTCGTTATCATTTGCATCTTATCCACTATGTTTCATCACAAGTTATTTAATATTTTAAACTTTATTAATAATGTTATTTTAATAAAATTTCATTGAAAGTTTGGTACCATGTTAACATTTTGTCTTAATCTTTTTAATTCTATAACTATCAGTTATTATTTATTAATTGAATCTGAATTTCTTTATTAAAAGTTAGTTATTTGATTTTAAAATCTTCCAATCCAATATATTTTTTCTATTAATAGGTAATTTAACACCTCATGTCATTCCAGTTTCAGTTGTATTGTTGGTTGCATAATTTGTGCATATTTCAATATGTAACAATATTAGTTACACAATGCACTCTAATTTAATATTAACCTCTAACATTAAAATATAATGGTTCTTTTAGAAGGAAAACATTACTTAAAAACAAACTAATAATTTATGCATTCAAAAATAAGCTTGTTTGTCGGCTTCTATAATGTTTATAGTTTCGAAGGCTAGGATCCCTTTGATAAGCGTTCTAATGAATACATAATACACTACTTATGAAATAATTCTAAATAGGTCTTAAAAATAAAATATAAGTAAGTTTTGGTTAGTTATATAACTCTTAAAAAGGAAGCCCGGAGATCGTAGGGCTGACGTTTCCATTTTCGGGTGGTGATGGGTCAGTCGCTCGGTCGTGGACAGGGTATCCATTTTCGCTTATAGATTCTCTCAGCTGATTACAGAACATGTAAATACACCAACCGATGATGTATAGTATTACGATTATATAAAGGCAGAGATATTGTGATGTATCTGCAACTTCTACAATTACGACAGGTTTTATGTGATTGAGAGCTTGATTGATGGAAGATATTTCATCTAACTCCACTTGTTGTAAAACCAGGGGTTTACTGTTTGGCTGGTTCGATATGCTGTTGAGTTCGGGTAGCAGATAACTCGTTCCATTTATGTTATTTAATCTTGTAGAGAAAACATATCCATTTATGTTGACGGAACATTTATTTGGGATTGTAATAAGACTGGGTTGAATGACTTTTGCGAATCCTTTAGTGCCACAGTGCGTTTGGACAAGTAATAATATTAATAATAGTAATAATAATAATAATAATAATAATAATAATAATAATAATAATAATAATAATAATAATAATAATAATAATAATAATAATAATAATAATAATAATAATAATAATAATAATAATAATAATAATAATAATAATAATAATAATAATAATAATAATAATAATAATAATAATAATAATAATAATAATAATAATAATAATAATAATAATAATAATAATAATAATAATAATAATAATAATAATAATAATAATAATAATAATAATAATAATAATAATAATAATAATAATAATAATAATAATAATAATAATAATAATAATAATAATAATAATAATAATAATAATAATAATAATAATAATAATAATAATAATAATAATAATAATAATAATAATAATAATAATAATAATAATAATAATAATAATAATAATAATAATAATAATAATAATAATAATAATAATAATAATAATAATAATAATAATAATAATAATAATAATAATAATAATAATAATAATAATAATAATAATAATAATAATAATAATAATAATAATAATAATAATAATAATAATAATAATAATAATAATAATAATAATAATAATAATAATAATAATAATAATAATAATAATAATAATAATAATAATAATAATAATAATAATAATAATAATAATAATAATAATAATAATAATAATAATAATAATAATAATAATAATAATAATAATAATAATAATAATAATAATAATAATAATAATAATAATAATAATAATAATAATAATAATAATAATAATAATAATAATAATAATAATAATAATAATAATAATAATAATAATAATAATAATAATAATAATAATAATAATAATAATAATAATAATAATAATAATAATAATAATAATAATAATAATAATAATAATAATAATAATAATAATAATAATAATAATAACTCTACTCCTCATTCTAACCACGAGAATTAGCCCAGAAGTCGGAGACTTGTGCGGGAGAGGAGGCGGCATATTATTATTAAGCAGGCCGCATTTGCGCCCAGGAACGACTTATGTTGGTAGGCCCTAACCACCGTTCAGTGCAGGAATAATGAGGGATACCTGGAAAACCCCATTAATTAGGGGGTGGCCAACCGGTGTCAATTTCCCACATTGACCAAGCCAACATTCTTCCACCCTACCATACCTACACAGAGGGTGCCAATCTTCCGTACAAGCATAGCTAATCTACGGTCTACCGGCCGCGGAATCGAACCCGGGCAGAATTAGCACAGCTACCGACCGATTACTTAAATTTATTTATTTTTATCTGGAAAAACTTAAATTAAAAGAGATAAATATTTTAAGTAAAAATGGTAGTAAAATTTTAAGCTTTAATTTAAGATGAAGATAATAGATTTATCTTAAATTTTTCTGAAATTTAAGTTCTGAAATTTATTTTTAAAAAATGTTAGCTCCAATGTTACGCTTATAAGTATAACCTCTAATTTATTACAATAAATGATATATTGTCATAAATTTTTAATGCATACATAAATGCAATTTTTATTATAATCAATATTTATCTACAAGTTCAGTAAAATCCATTTTTTCACAATTAAGATTACCTATTACAACTTATTTTTAACTTTTTGTTATTAAATGAAGGAATATTTTTACTCCCACTACGACAAAAATATGATCACGTGGTTAATTATCGCTGGTTGCAGAGACTGGGCGACTAGCATGAAAATGTACCAATATGCTCGCTCACAATAGCTGTATTTGTTTTACACACTTGGACACTTTGGTTAATTTACTTTCAGTAGAGTTGTTACCAAGTTGTTTTTTTTAAACAAGTGAACAAACCAAAATATGACCAAAATCAGTTCCCCCCTTTCCGATCTAACCTAGCCTAATATCGTGGTTAATATGTGAACAAGATAACCGAACAAAACATAACAATAATAATCATAAATCTAAATAATAAAAATAAGCCGTTGGTAATGGATATGGATTCATCCGACCAGAGATAAGTCTAGTTGTACCTAGTCGGAGGTAGCACCTGATCCATTAGGAAGGTCAGTAGTACCGTCTGTAGTAGCATCTTGACCTGAAAAATGATTAGTCTGTGCTAGTCGTCTGTTTCGTTTTATAATATTTTTATGAAATGTACCATGTTTGGTTTTTAAAATTTTACCTTTGTCTAGGATAACTTTTGATTTTCTGAATCGCGGTTTTGTCTTGTGTCTTTTCGTGTCTTCTTTGATATACAGGGTGATTTTGAATAGAGTAGCACAAACGCTACCAGTGCATCTAGATGAAAAAATAAGGCGAATGAACTAAATATACCTTAGACAAAAGTTGCACTCCTGAGGGATTACAGGGTCTTGAATGTTGTAGAGCCAACTAATATTTCCTTCAATTTATCTTGAACGATGTGGCGTAAATCATTTATATTTGGTACAGACATTTGTCCAGTGCGGACACATACTTTCTATTAATATTGTTTAAATATATCCACCAGAGGCGCTGCTGTCGACTACATGCAACATATTACTCCAAAGAATTTTTCACCCTGTATGAAAATACATATCTTATTTACATTTTCGGACGTAACAACTAAAAACAAACATTTTTTCTCTCTTGCATTTTTTGATAAAAGTGATAGTTTTTTTTAGATAATTTACGAAAAACAAACTTCGGAAATTTTACAGCAGCAATTGTTGCAGTAACAAACACATCAACACACCATTCTGTAATAGCAAAAAAAACGCCTTTCTCGTAAAGTAGTTTTAATAAATTTATTTAGGAGTATTCTTTATGTAAGAAATAAAATTATTTTAAGTGTCTAGTTTAAGTAATAATATCTAATTTAATACTACCTACTGTAATCTCGAATGTAATACTACAACATAACGTTATTTTAAAGTAAAAATTTTATAAAGAATATTTTGAAAGAAGTTCCCACTTTCCTTTGAACACAATCTAACACGATTTGTTTGAGGATTTCCTGCTTAAATTGATAAGTATGGGAATACTTCGCCAACATCATAGTTGCTCCTGGTAAATCGGAAACAAATTTGCTGAGTAAACAATTTGCTATTTTTGTGTTGATGTGTCAGTGTCATCAACGGTTTCAAATAATAGTTGTTTAAATTATGGCAAATTTTACTAACAATGAGTATGTTGATATGCTCCAAGTATTTTTTGAATGTCACAAAAATTGTGCTGCCGCAACAAGATTGTACCGTGAAAGATATCCAAATCGCCAGGTTCCCCACAGGCAAACTTTTTCAGCTGTGGAAAGAAGGTTGCGAGAAACTGGCCATGATTTACCTGCAAGGATTGTTTTTTGTCAGTGGTATCTTAACATATCCAGACACGACTTAAATTTTTTATCTCATATTTTGTTCACCGATGAGGCATGTTTTCAAAGACATGTTTTAGTTAACCATCGTAATAGTCATACATGGTCCGATGAAAACCCCCATGAAATATGTCCATCAAGATTTCAGCACAATTTTAGTGTAAATCAGTCAGGAATTGTTGGAGATGCTCTAATAGGTCCATTTATTCTTCCCCGTCGACTGACAGCTCTTGAATATCTTCGATTTTTACATGAAAATCTCCCAATATTATTGGAGGATATACCACTGGGTGTACGACAAGTTATGTGGTACATGCATGACGCGGCTCCGGCACATAGTACCTTAGCTGTCAGGCAATGGTTGAATTTAAATTTTCCGGGACGTTGGATAGGTTGTGGTGTCGATGCACCCGTTAGTTGGCCTGCCCGTTCACCGGACATTACCCCACTTGATTATTTCTTATGGGGACAACTGAAAAGTCTTGTTTATGCTACTCCTGTTAATACTATTGAAGAATTGCGTCAAAAATCTTTCTCGCCGCTGACGATATTCGTAACAACCCAGAAATATTTGCAAGAGTACGTCATAATTTTAATCGTCGTGTTAGATTGTGTTTACAGAAAAATGGAAACTACTTTGAAAATATTCTTTAGAAACTTTTTACTTTAAAATAACGTTATGTTCCTTAGTACATTCGAGATTACAGTAGGTAGTTTCAAATTAAAATTTATTATTTAAATTAGACACTTAAACACGGTGATCAGGAAGGGAGAAAAAGTTCGATGAAAATGTCCGCCAAAACGGCTAACGCAGAAAGTTTCTGTATCATCTGGACATTCAAAATTCGCAAAACTCAAAATCCTATCAGATCCTTCTTGCGAAGTATGGGCATTTGTATATACAACGTATCCCAAAAGTATGGAAACAGCACAATAACTTTCGAAAAATGCATTTTGAGGAAAAATGATTCAGACAAAAGATTTAGGATTTTTTCCTGGCTATTCAATGGTGACCCTAGATTTGACCTTGACCTTCACGGTTATTTCAAGGTCAAGTTATTTTTTTCAAATGGGATGCCCTACTTTTGACCCCGGAAATGAAAAGAGCGGAAAATTTTACGTTCAGATATGTCCTTAACCATTTTCCAATATGACGGATCCAAGATGGCGGACGCGATTCCAAAAAATTAACCGATTTACGCCAAATTTGGTATAGGGGGGTTTTTGGGGTCGCTGACTACGAATCTGAAATCTGTTTTTGAGGAATTTTAGTCCAAGATGGCGGACGCGATTTCAAAAATCAACGATTTCTGCCAAAATTGATATAGTGCGGTTTTTCAAGGTGAAGGTCACCATCAGATAGCCAGGGGAAAATCCTACAACGTTTCAAGACAGCACGCCAAACCATGCGAGACCTTGATTTGACCTTTAATGACCATCAGAGGTTAAATTCGGATAGGGACATATCTGAACGTAAAATTTTCCGCTCTTTTCATTTCCGGGGTCAAAAGTAGGGCAACCCATTTGAAAAAATTAACTTGACCTTGAAATAACCTTGAAGGTCAAGGTCAAATCTAGAGTCACCATTGAATAGCCAGAGAAAAATCCTAAATCTTTTGTCTGAATTATTTTCCTCAAAATGCATTTTTCGAAAGTTATTGTGCTGTTTTCATACTTTTGGGACACGTTGTATACAAGGTGATTCAGTCATAATGTCATTAATTTTAAGAGCAGATAGAGAAAAATGACTATAATACGACGGCGTGATTAAAAAAAAATTAAACTCCTTTGCGGGAAAAATGCGGGAGATATGGAGGGTGGTAGATTTGAATAAACGCTTTAAATTGTTGGGTAATGGTTTTGTAACCGTGGGTAGTGTATTTTGTATATTCGGGTATTTAGTGTGTCGCCTTTGTTTATTTGATAACATACAGTGTGCCTACAAACCTCTGCTTTATTTATTTTCTTTTAACGAAAGTTGACTTCGAGAAGTCAGGCTTGTTAAAACATTCTGCACTAAATTATTAAAATTAGTTACAATAAAATGCAGCATGATCCTTTATTTACTTGCATTTTATTGGTTTCATACATATGTATCCGTATACTAAAGCGGATTAATTAAATGTGAACACAGATTATGATATGAACTTGGCAACGCTATTCGCTTAAGCGGACGATTTGTTCGTGACATTACGTTACAAAATTTTCCGAGCATCCGGGCATTTGGCAGGGCCGCCTTCTTAGCGGGAGTTATGGGTTGATTTCCCTCATTTTTAAAAGTCGAGTATACATTTTTTTTTCGATTTTCTTTCTTTATTAAGTCTTCCGAATACGTGATTAAAATTAATGACATTATGACTGAATCACTACTGTATACAAATGCCCATAATTCGCAAGAAGGATCTGATAGGATTTTGAGCTTTGCGAATTTTGAATGTCCAGATGATACAGAAACTTTCTGCGTTAGCCGTTTTGGCGGACATTTTCATCGAACTTTTTCGCCCTTCCTGATCACCGTGTAAAATAACTTGATTTGTTACATAACGAATACTTACTGTTCCTTCAAAATAAATTTATCTTTACCAGAAAAGCGTTTTCCTTTAGCTATTAATGAGTGGTGTGTTGATGTTTTTGTATTACTGCAACCTGACTGCAACCATCGGCGCTGTAAAATTTTCGAAGTTTGTTTTTCGTAAATTATCTAAAAAAAAACTATCGCATTTATCGAAAAAATACAAGAGAGAAAAAATGTTTGTTTTTAGTTGTTACGTCCGAAAATATGAGAATAAGATATGTATTTTCATACAGGGTGAAAAATTCTTTGGAGTAATATGTTGCATGTAGTCGACAGCAGCGCCTCTGGTGGATATATTTAAACAATATTAATAGAAAGTATGTGTCCGCACTGTACAAAATAAATGTCTGTACCAAATATAAATGATTTACGCCACATCGTTCAAGATAAATTGAAGGAAATATTGGTTGGCTCTACAACATTCAAGACCCTGTAATCCCTCAGGAGTGCAACTTTTGTCTAAGGTATATTTAGTTCAATCGCCTTATTTTTTCATCTAGATGCACTGGTAGCTTTGTGCTACTCTATTCAAAATTACCCTGTATATAGTCTGGTTAGGGGAGTTAGGAATTGGATCATTTCGGTGTTCGTTTAATTTATTGATTGTTTTAATTTATTTTGTTCAATTCGTTGATTAATTTGTTCGTATAATTTTTGTGTATTTTCTTTGTGTTTTTGCATGTATTCGATAGTAATCGCATGTAATCGCTTAATTCGAAAGGTGTGGATACATTTAAATGACCGTGAACAATTTAGAAGGGGGTTAGCTTTGTGACATTATGAATTGAATTATTATAACAGATGACTGCCATTTTTATTAAATTAGATAGTGGTTTATTTGGATTGTCGGTTTTGAGGCATCGTATTTGGTCTAATAGTGTAGAGTGAAATCTCTCGACAGGCGAGTTAGAATTTAAATTTCGAACTGTCGTATAATGAATATCTATTTTATGTAGTTGGCAAAATTCTCTAATTAATTGATTCTTAAATTCCGTTCCTGAATCGCAAATTATTTTTCTAGGAATATAAAAATGTGATATAAAGATCAATAAACCGTCATAAATTTCGACCGTTTTTGGTTGGAAGGGGATATGCTTGTCCGTATTTCAAAAAGGGGTCGAAAATAGTGAGAAACATTACTTTTTCTTTTCTTCTTCTGCAAAGAATACCTATGTCAATGTAGGTGTAATTTCGTATTTAATTTTTTGAGGATGTCTTTCACATTTACTAATTTGGCAAGTATTGCAGTTATTTATATATCGTTTACTAAGAGCGGTTTTAACCTCGGTAATACCACGGTGACTGGTTTTTCCTTCGTGTTGATATCTGATCTTTGTTTGTTGTTCTTCAGTGTCTCTAAAATGTCCTCTAAAATTTTGCGAGATATATACAATTTTAATTTCGAGTCAAAATTTTGCCTCATTATTCTAGTAATTTTGAGTTCAATTTCCCGAGTAAAGAAGTAAAAGCAATATTGTTTGGAGGGATTTATTATGTCTTTTAAAAGTGCTACAACATCTTTGTCGGAAACGGAAGTTCTAAATGTTACATTGGTGCGAATTTTGTCAAAGATATTTTCATGGGAAGCGTTATCTAAAATTGCATGACTACTTTCGTTGAATGTAATTTGATAGCAGTATTGATTGAGACAATTTTCTGTGGAAGGTAAGAATGGGGTCTTCGGCGGAAGTATAAATTGATCGTCAATTATTTTGTTGAAAGTATTAAAGTCTGGCGGACTTATGCTGTCTAGGTCTAGGTCTATGTCGTTAATGAAATTTCTAATATCTTCGTTGACGTTGCCGGGTTCTACTATAATGGATTCATTCGATGTTTCGCGCTTTTTCTGTGACCTTGTTTCGATGGGGTGAGTTTCTTCTATTTTTATGCGAGAGAGAAAGTCGGCATTTGCGTTATTTTTTCCTTTTTTATATCGAATTTCGTAATGGTACTCCTCAAGTTTAAGTCGTCATCGCAATAACCGGGAGTTAGGTTCTTTTAAAGAGAAAAGCCACTGTAGCGGTTTATGATCGGTAAATATTGTGAAACGTCGTCCAAAAAGATAAGGTCTAAAATATTTCACGGCCCAAACAACGGCTAATAATTCTTTTTCGATTGTACTATATTTAGTCTCAGCGGGAATTAGCGTTCGCGAGGCATAACAAATGGGTCGGTCGTCTTGTGAAAGTACGGCGCCGATTGCGTAGTTTGATGCGTCGATCGTTACGGCAAATGGTTTGTTAAAGTCAGGGTAAGCTAGAATTAGGTCATTACATAACAAGATTTTGCATTTTTCAAAAGCTTCTACAAATTCGGGAGTGTGAATAAACTTTTCGCCCTTTTTTAAACATTTCGTTAACGGTTTAGTGAGTTTAGCAAAGTTATTTATAAATCGACGGTAATAACCTAAGAGTCCGAGGAACGATTTAATTTTTAGGGAATTTCTGTACTGCAAGAATTTTCTTAGGATTTGTTTGATACCGTTTTGTTCTATGACGTGTCCTAAGAATACGACAGACTTACAGAGGAATTCGCATTTATCTAATTAAACTTTTAAATGATTTGCAGATTTTTTAATACGTTGTCCATTACTCTCTGAAAGGTTGCAGGAGCGTTCTTCAATCCCAAGGGCATCCTGAGGTATTCGTAATGTCCATTTTCCACATTAAATGCTGTTTTCTGAATGGATTCTGGGGACATTTCTATCTCACGGAATCCGGAAGCGAGGTCAAGGGTAGTAAAGTAGTTGCATCTGCCCAGTTTATCTAATATATCGTTTATATTGGGCAAGGGGTATCCATCGTCAACTGTCTTTTCGTTTACCTTCCTGTAATCAACTACTATTCGCCATTTTTGTTGTCCTGATGCGTCGATTTTCTTTGGGACTATCCAAATAGAGCTGGACCATGGACTTTGGCTTGGCTTGATACCATCGTCTAACATTTTTGGAATCTGCGACCTTACTTCTTCTTTATGGATGTGCGGATACCTGTAAGATTTGGTGAAAACGGGGCTCTCGTCCTTTGTCCGTATTTCGTGTTTTACAGCGTTGGTAAATGAAAGTTAATCGCCTGGTTTTAGAAATATATCTGAGTATTATTGACAAAGTTTTAACAGTTCTAGTATTTCCTCAGAATTAAGGTGGTCTGTGTGCAAAAGTTCGCAAATTGGCGTCGTATTCTCATTTTGCATGGAAAGGGTTACAGATGGTTGTAACTAGTGTAATGCGAAAAAGGTTCGACTGGAATGTTCTAAGAATTCGGCTTGGAGAGGTGTGTCTTGATATATTATGAATTTCTACTATTGCAAGCCCATTTTGGCAAGTAGTAATGGTGTTTGGTATTTGCAGATGACCATTAGTTACTGCTGGAATGAAAATTTCGCCATCGGGGGAATCTACGAGGACAGGTTTTATTAATATTTCTTTGGCGTTGACGTCGTATTTAAGTTGTGTCTCGTGATGTTGACGGAAATATATAGATATAATTTTGGATTTAATAATGTTTTTCGAGAGAGACAAATGGAGAGATCAAATTTTTGAAGGTCTTCATAACCTATCAGACCATCAAAGAAATCATGGAAGTCGTATAAAAGAATTGAGGAAAATTCCTTGAAACTTGGAATTGTGGCTTTAAAACGTATGTTAGCTTTTCCTGTAAAGTTTTAATTTGGATTTTGTCATGGTAAATGCAGTCCTGGTAATATTTCTCTATTATATTAGGTCGAATTATAGATTTCGAGCAACCGGTGTCAATTAGTAAAAGCATAGGCGGGTTTTGAATTTTTATATAGGGAAGTGAACAAGGGGTTGATATATTAAATTCTACTATGTTTTGCGAGGTAAGTGGGCTGTTGTCGAAAAATTTTGAGAGGAATCATTTTCAACATTTTATTCGTCCGAGTATAGATTTGCGAAATGTAATCTTCTTTGTCTTCGCCGAAACTTGGGTAAGATGTTTGCGATGTGCAAGATTCGTCGTAGTTGTATGTAAAAGTCTCAGGGTAGTCGTTTTCGTTTGTTTGTTCTTGGTCTACTTGGAAAAGTTCTTCAGAATGGAATCTTTGTTGCTGATTCGGGTTCAAGGTTGCATTCTTACTTATGCCGCTCATGGGGGTAGGTTTAGGCAGTGGTGTATTTTTGTTGGGTTGCCAAACATTTGTGAAACTATTAAAATTTTGTTTGTTTTGCGGAAATTGGTTTCTTTGTTGAAAAGGATTTGGTCTATTCTTTTGTGAAGAAAATTTATTTTGGGGTGCAAATTGAGGTCGGGAATTTTGAAAAACATGGTGTTGATATGTTTTGTGGTCTTATATTTTGCGATTGATATGGCACCGTCGGTGTCACGAAAGTTGGCGAAGGCGTCGGTTTCGCCATTGGTTTAGTTAGATGAATGAAAATTATGATGTGTGGGCGTAGATATAGTACGGGCGTAATATAAGAAGTTTTCTTCCTCAGCTACTGTTTTATCGCGTCCTCTAAACTAAATATTTTTTTATCCTAATCATCATTTGTAAAGACAAATTTCTAACGTTGTGATGTANAGGGAAAGGGCAGTTCAAAAATAGTGTTTTTAAGGTAAGGCCACAAAAAGAAATCACACGGCGTAATATCACATGACCTCGGTGGAAATTCATGTTCAGCATTGAGACTTGTAGTCGATTTTGGAAAACTTCCCTCAACATATTCATCGTCTCGCCTGCCGTATGTACCCTTGCGCCATCTTGTTGAAAGTAAAAGTTTGTAATTTTGTTTTCTTTCAGCTGGTTAACAAAAGGAGTGATAATTTCTTCCCTATACTTTTGCGCAGTAAGAGTACCATTAAAAAAAATAGGTCCATAAATCCTCCTTCGATTGAGAGCACACCAAACTCCAATTTTTTGAGCGTGTAGANTTTCTTTAAAAAAAATATGGTTCGATTATTCTTCTACGTGACATAGCTACCCAAACACCAAGTTTAATAGGGTGCAGAGTTGTTTCAAGCAAAATATTATTGTTTTCTGTGTTCCAAGAGTGATAATTTTGTGAGTTTACGTACCCACTTAAATAAAACAATGCTTCATCAGAAAAAATGTTTGATTTAGAATATCATCGTCATTTATACCTCTCCAGTTACATTTTCATGTACAAAAATATGGTCCGATTATTCTTCTACGTGACATAGCTACCCAAACACCAAGTTTAATAGGGTGAAGAGTGGTTTCACACAAAATATTATGGTTTTCCATATATATAACTTTATTTTAAACTATAACTATAATTATAATTATAATTAATTATAATTTTAACTATATATATAAAACTTTATTTTAAAGAATAATCGTGATAACAATAACAAACAATTAAAGGAGCTGCGGAAAGTGTCCCCCGCCTTGTTATAACAATAAATTAAAGCAGCTGCTGAAAGTGTCCCCCTCCTTGTTCCAAGCACTTTTCACACCTGTTCCTCAAAGAATTAAAGACATTTTCTAAGATGCTCGGGGTATTGTTAATTTCACGAATCTTGTCTATAAGTCGAGCCTGCAGATGGTTTAAATCAGGAATAGGCAGTTCAAAAATAGTGTTTTTAAGGTAAGGCCACAAAAAGAAATCACACGGCGTAATATCACATGACCTCGGTGGAAATTCATGTTCAGCATTGAGACTTATTAGTCGATTTTGGAAAACTTCCCTCAACATATTCATCGTCTCGCCTGCCGTATGTGCCCTTGCGCCATCTTGTTGAAAGTAAAAGTTTGTAATTTCGTTTTCTTCCAGCTGGTTAACAAAAGGAGCGATAATTTCTTCTCTATACCTTTGCGCAGTAAGAGTACCATTAAAAAAAATAGGTCCATAAATCCTCCTTCGATTGAGAGCACACCAAACTCCAATTTTTTGAGCGTGTAGAGGGCCCTCGACAAAAAAGTTATCTGGTTTTTCAGAAGACCACATTCTCATATTCTGTGAGTTTACGTAACCACTTAAATGAAACCAGGCTTCATCAGAAAAAAA
>NW_019416955.1:66141-68812 GCF_000390285.2 Anoplophora glabripennis | reverse complement strand
ACATATAATATTAACAATAATACCCTACCCATATAAATAACAAAAACATCGGGATACCTATTGTCACGAAGGCAATACGGATGTCCTGACGGTGACAACGCCGAGTGTCGCGGAAAGACCTGCTAAACACCCGGAGTCGGCCGCGAGGTAGACGTCAGGTACCGCGGAAAGACCTGCTAAGTACCCGGAGTCGGAGTCCAGGTGTGTACCTTACCTTGAGCGCCGCGGAAGAGACCTGCTAAACGCTCTGGTTAGGACACCCAGAGGAGGGTTGAGTGCCGTGGAAAGACCTACTAAGCACTGCCTGGTGTAGGTGACTCCGTTGCTTTTATACAGAACGGCTGGTAGTGCCGTGTGCAACTTCAGCCGTTGAAACGGCGACTTCGTGGGCCGTGTGCAAAATCGCGGTGCGCCAAACAATTATAATACAGCGGGAGCAAAATAAAATAAGTTAATTACTAAAATATAAATGAAATCCCGAAAATAAAAAAAAAGGTTCATTACAACGTAAGTGTCTAAAGTTCAGTCGTTCCTAATGTCTAGTAAGTAAAGTTTTTTCGTCTGCGGATTGGTTTGGCTATATTAACTTAGACATTAAAAGACTCTTAATTTCCTGGCATCTTATTCCAAAACTATGTAGTGATTCGCCTTTATTTATTTTTAATTGTAATAAATCTTGTTCTAAACATCTTACATCGCGTTAATCACCAAAATTACTAATAAGGACTGTTTTAATTTGTTCCCAATTCTAGATATTTCTAGTCGCGATTCGATTAGCATCTGAGCTCTGCCAATTCATTTACCTAGTATAGCTCTTGTTAAAAATCTGTTTAAAACATCATTATTAGGGTCAAAAAATGTGTTAACCAAATCATCTCCGCTTAAAATAAATAGATTTAATTCGAAAGGATTGCCATCTCAAGTTGGAATTGTATCTACATATAATTTAATTAATTGATATTAACTGCCATTGTATTTTGATAAACAAAATTATTTTCTAATTCTTCGTCAGAATCTGGTACGTTAGGCAATAAATTTAAATCAATGTTACTAATATTCTGAACAATTTCAGACATACACAAAATATTATTAAAAATTATTAAATAAAAATAATTACTCAAAAAAAAATTTTTTTTATAAAATTTCTTAAAACTAATCCTCTAAACTTTGTACTTACTTTTCAGTTGTCTTCGTACCCTTATATTCTGCCTCGAAGTCTGAATTGTCCGGTGAATTCCAGAACCAATACTTCGGGTGATTCAAAGTGTGGGTAGTTCGTATAAATCCCACATATGATAAGCCGTAACTGTAGCATTAACACCGCCTTTATTAATGCGATTTAATAGTTTTAATTTTTGTCTATATTCAGGGACAATCTTCCATTCGATTTTATTAATTTCAAGGTCGGCATCAACTTCTCCGATATAACAACTCTTAAAAGATCGGGCAATTATCAGTATAAGCTCTTGTTTGACGTTGAGAATGCCCCTGGTATAATCTTCAGCAAAACCCATAAGATATTTTAAAGNTTTTTTTTTCCTAACCTCTTAATCTAATACAACAAAAAAATAACTAATTCTACTTTTACTAGCATGGTATTGGTTACAATCGGGTAGTTCCCGACGCGGAGGGTTCGTCTTCTCGTCTCGGGGCGGCCAGCCATTTTACCCCTTCCGGAGTAATTAGCCGCAGCCGGTATCGGTGGTGACCTGGGATTGTGGGGGGTCGCAACCTCCACCTGGGGATGCGGACGAGCAGCGGTCCCTTCGGTGGCTTGGGTGGCGTCGGAATCCATCGTCCCGGAGTGACGGGCAATGGAGTGGCTGGGATTGGACTGACCAGCGGTGGTACAGGCGTTACCTGGTCAGGGGTGACCGGCAGGACCTCCGGACTGGGGCCAAACAACTCCATCAAGCGAGCTTGTGTCGTGGTTGGTGTTGTCGGTTCCATATCTGTAAAAATAATAACTCAGTGCGCGGGTTTAAGATCTTTTACATGGATTCGTCGAAATCGTCGCCCCGTCTGTTCATTTTTTAGGTCGAATACCACTGGCGACCATACTTTTGTAATCAAGTATGGACCTGAATATTTCGGCGCTAGCTTAGCGGCAAATCCTCGTACAGCGGAGGACAAATGATGTTCTCTCTTCATAACTCGGTCACCTAAATGGCAAGTCCACTCTCTGCGGCGTAAATCGTATTGCTTTTTCTGCGAACTAAACGCTCTGTCCAAGTTAATTCGAACGAAGTCGAAAACGTCTCTGAGCTTGTTTAAATGATCGGAGCGCCTTTCAATATCGGCAGCTTCATGTTCGGGGATAGGTTCTTCGGTTTGGTCTTCTCGGAAAATACTTTTTGGCATCTCTAATTCTCGTCCGAAATTGAGGTATGCTGGTGAGAATCCTGTGGACTCATGACGTGTGGTATTCATGGCTAACATAAAATCGGGCAAGTGTCGGTCCCATTTCTTGTGGTCATTGTCACAAAACTGGGCTATCATAGTTTCTATGACTTTATTTGCTCTTTCGACGGGATTCGTCTGCGGTGTATACGGTGGTGAGAATAGTTGTCGTATTCCTAAGTCTTTTAGGAATTTACGCATTTCACGATTCTTATATTGTACCCCGTTGTCGGAAATTACAACTCTCGGGCATCCAAATCGAACGATAATC
>NW_019416955.1:53283-64323 GCF_000390285.2 Anoplophora glabripennis | reverse complement strand
TGTGATGTACTTTCGAGGTTCGGTCGCAGACGCCGAACTAGTACAGTCACAGTCCGGGTTCACTCGGTGGAGAAGTGTTTTCCAAGGTTCGGGAATATTACAAGACTTGGTATCAATAAAACTTTTATTTTCCAAAATAAATCGCAGTCTATAAACACATATAATATTAACAATAATACCCTACCCATATAAATAACAAAAACATCGGGATACCTATTGTCACGAAGGCAATACGGATGTCCTGACGGTGACAACGCCGAGTGTCGCGGAAAGACCTGCTAAACACCCGGAGTCGGCCGCGAGGTAGACGTCAGGTACCGCGGAAAGACCTGCTAAGTACCCGGAGTCGGAGTCCAGGTGTGTACCTTACCTTGAGCGCCGCGGAAGAGACCTGCTAAACGCTCTGGTTAGGACACCCAGAGGAGGGTTGAGTGCCGTGGAAAGACCTACTAAGCACTGCCTGGTGTAGGTGACTCCGTTGCTTTTATACAGAACGGCTGGTAGTGCCGTGTGCAACTTCAGCCGTTGAAACGGCGACTTCGTGGGCCGTGTGCAAAATCGCGGTGCGCCAAACAATTATAATACAGCGGGAGCAAAATAAAATAAGTTCATTACTAAAATATAAATGAAATCCCGAAAATAAAAAAAAGGTTCATTACATCGGTTAGTTAACAACACAACAAAAGATAGACTTTTGTCGCTCGGGGGCAACAGACGAGCATTACACACACCGAAACGTTGCCTCGGATTGGAGAGAAGCACCCAGGTTAAAAAAGATGGGGTCATAGGTTTTTCTGAAATAAATTACAAATGGTTTACAATTTGACACGGCAAAGATTTAAGAACTTTAACAGTATGGAAATCGTTTGATAATTGAGTTTTTCTGTCAAAGTGGTAATCGAAAGGGGGTTTTGCATGCCTGCTTCAATTAACAGAACGTCAAATTGTGAAATCGGCACAGAACACCATGAAATCGCACGGAAAAAAATTAATTTTAGCAAACGGAAATAAGTTTTGATAGCAATTGAGACAGGGTACGTTCAGAATCCGGTCGATCATTCTCGATCTCTCCGTATTATAACCTTGGTGAGTTGTAAAACAATTGTGTTTTCTTGAGGGACACTTAATACTGAGTAATGTATATGATAAAGGCAAGATATTGTCATACTGCTTTAGCAAATTTCATAAGCAGTATTTTAACTAACATTACATCATCTACAGTGCCAATGATTACGTACAGGGTACTCTTTCATAAATTCCCTTTGTAGAAGTGCAGTAATACATGCGTGTATATAGTTGACTTCGTTTGAATAGTGATTACATTGGGCTATTAGACGCGAAGTAAAGTTATCTGGTTGGTAGCCTGTTTGGCAGCCTGTTAGCCGGTTGGTTGGCCTATTTGGTAGTCTGTTAGCCGATTGGTTAGCCTGTTTGATAGCCGGTTAGCCGGTTGGTTAGCCGGTTGGTAGCCGGTTGATAGCCGGTTGGTAGCCGGTTGGTAGCCGGTTGATAGCCGTTGTTTTATGTCAAGCTCAACTGATATATATATATATGTATGTATGTATGTATATATAGCATACCTTATAACTCATTATTTGATGTTTTGCATACAATATGTTTACATGTAAAATCTGTAGTGCCGCCTTATTCGGTTTTATTAATTTCAAAGTTATAACTGAAGTTTAATTTGGACATTGACTCTAATCACTCTATCTATGATAGTAACTGTCCTGCTTATTTAAAAAAAATTGAGAATCAGAAGAAGAAAATTAAGTATTTTACAGTTGACAAGATGTCTTTTTTAGACCGAGAAAACCAAGTACGGCCCTGAACAATTCATGTGATTTTAGTGTACAAGGTAACCGTAATGATTATATTCACGATCAATCCTTAGAATTAAGCAATGTTCAGTTTAGTGGAATTTGCCATTTTAATGCCAGATCAGTTTCAAACAAATTTAATGATATAAAATCATTCATTCTAAAAAATTCATTTTTAATTGTTGGAATCAGTGAGACTTGGTTTTCAGCTGATATTGATGACGACATATTTAATATACCGAATTATAATTTAATAAGATCCGATCGTATCACAAGAGGTGGAGGTGTCGCGCTTTACATAAAATCTTCGGAATTCAAATCATATTCGGTATTAACAATTCCAACTGATGGTGTTTATGATATTGAATATTTAATTGTAAAGTTGAGAGTAGGTTATCGGACCTGTGCTGTGGGTGTTTTTTATAAGCCTCCTGATTCTCATTATTCAAATCTTTGTATTTTGGCTGATGCTATACAGTACTTTATGGAAAATAACATTAATAATTTTGTCTTTATTGGAGACTTTAATGTTAACATGCTAACTAACGGGCCTGATTCTGTATTCCTCAATGATTTGTTATTGAGTTATGACTGTAAACAATACGTCTCTGATCCTACTAGAGTGACTGCTGATACTGAATCTTTACTTGACTTAATTATTTCGAACTCTGATTTGTGTATTAAAAACGTTGAAGTATTAGATATTTGTTTCTCTGATCATAATGTAACATCTTGTGATATTGAACTAACCAGTAATGTGCCTAAACCTGTTGTAAAGGAATATCGTTGCTACCGTAATTTTAATTGGGAAGCTTTTAACCGCGATGCTGCCAGTATAGATTGGAATCAAATTTATAATATTAATTCTTTGATTGGTAAAGTAAAATTTTTTAATGAATCTATTACGAGCCTCTTCGACAGACATGCTCCATTAAAGAAGCGTACTTTTAAAACTTTTAAAAAACGAGAGCCATGGTTTACTGATACCTTATGGGAAATTAGAAAACTTAAAAATAAAGCTTGGTTAAGATTCAAAAAAAGTAGAAATGCTGCACATAAAAAATTTTTTTGTGACATTCGTAATTACTACGGTATTGCTGTAAAGCGAGAACGTGCTGCTTTCTATGCCTACAATATAAATAGCATTAAAAATGACTCAAAACAGCTATGGTCAAAATTAAAATCGTGGGGCGCTGTAAGTGATAGACTAAATGAAAATCTTCCTGACGAGATCTGCAATGCTACTCTCATTAATAATTACTTCATTGACTCTACACCTAATTTAAATGTTAACCAAGATTACATCTCTTACCTTTATAATTCTAAATATAAGAACAATTTACATTTTACATACACACCTTCAGATATTAATAAAGTTCAAGATCTTATTATGAAACAAAAATCTCATACAATGGGTTCAGATGGTATTTCTGGCAAAATGCTTCAGTTGTCGGTTAAATGGGTATCGGCTCCACTTACACACATAATAAACTTTTCATTCGAGATTGGTCAGTTACCGGAACAATGGAAAGTTGCTTGTGTTAGACCATTACCAAAAAAGAAAAATCCAAAACAGTTGAAAGATCTGCGTCCAATTAGTATGCTCTCTGTTCCTCTTAAGATTGCTGAATCTGTTATTTTTGATCAATTGTTTAAATATTGTTTTAAAAATTCAATAATTCCTATAAATCAATCAGGATTTCAGAAGGGAATTAGTTCTTCAACTTTATTGGCTAATGTAACTGATGATATTTTGACAGCTATCGACAATTCTCTGATTTCGTCTCTAACTTTACTTGATATGACTAAAGCATTTGACTCAATTGACATCAATTGCCTTATTGCTAAACTTTATTATTATGGTATTTCTAGCAATATATTGTGCTGGTTTTGTAATTACTTACACGGTAGAGAACAATATACTAGATTAAATACAGGTTCCTCGATACTAACATCACCTTATAGATCAGTTGGTTCTGGTGTTCCTCAGGGATCGATATTAGGACCACTTTTATTTAACATGTTTACTGCAGATTTGTCGAGAATTCCTTTGAATTGTAAACTAAATATGTACGCTGACGATCTACAACTCCTTTATAGTTTTAAGCCTTCTAATTTAAATATTGCCACAGCAGTTATTAATAATGACTTACAATTAATTCATGACTGGACCATAAAAAATACTTTGTTAGTTAATGCTAATAAAAGTCAAAACATTCTATTTGGAACATCAACTCAATTGCGAGGTCTGGATAACTTTCCCGTTTTAATTAACAATGAAAATATTCCTGCAGTCAATGTTGTTAAAAATCTTGGCCTGACTTTTGATTCATCGTTGACTTTTTCGAATCATGTAACCGTTATCTGTAAGAAAGCTTTTCTATCATTAAAACAGTTGCAATGCTTTAAAAAGTATCTAAATCCTCAGACCAAAATTTTACTTACTGAATCTTTAGTCTTATCTCATTTGAATTATGCTGATGTTATATATGGCCCCTGCCTTTCTCAAGAAAATAAACACCGTTTGCAAAAAATACAGAATTGTTGCGTCCGTTTCATTGCGAATGTACCCCAGTTTAGTCACATAACTCCATATTTACGTTCCTTCAATTTGTTGAGCATGTCTGAGAGGAGACTTATTCATTTTGCCAGTTTTATACTCAATATTTTAAAAAATAACAAACCTACATATTTATGTGATAAAATAAAATGGAGATCTGAAACACATAATAAAAATTTGAGATCACTGAGTAGCAAAGCGTGTATTCCTTCACATAAAACTGAAAAATTTAAAAATTCATTTTCGTATTTAGCTTCTTATGTTATTAATAATTTACCCCTCCAGTATCACAATTTGTCAGTGACAACCGTTAAACATATGTTAAAAAATAATATACTTTTTTCTGACTTGGTACTTTTTGATGTATGTAGGTTTTAACTATATCCAATAGTGTTTTGTATTCATTCTTGTCCTTTTTTTATTGCTTATTTATTGTATTTGTTTGTTTTTAATCTGTTCTCTTTGACACAGGAGGTGTTGTAAATCAACTTTGTTGATACACCTTCCTTTTGTAAAAATGTTGTTTATACTTCTTTTTTGCAATAAATGTATTATTATTATTATTATTATGAGATTTAAAATCAAAACATATTGATTACCATTTATTCTATACCGTTAAACTAAAAAGCTGTTAGAAGCGGTTAAAGCTACTATAATTATAGACATGTTTCTGTAAAAATTCAGAGCTGTACCAGTACAGAGGGAGGGAAAAAAACAAAATTTAAATTTCCAGCATTTCATTAACATCGTTTACAAAAATTTCGATCGGTGTATTTACAAGTTTAAAATCATTGTATTTACATGTTATATACTCTGTATCTCGTTCATGATGCGGATGAACAGGTTGATACTGTTGGGGTTATAATCTAAATCTGCTATGACCTGCGCTCTAGGAATCTTAACACTTTTCAAAGATTGCTGAAAATTTCTTCGCTGAATTCTAATGATGTAGTATGGGTACTCATGTGGTTGATTTTTCTGTATTATAGCAAACATGTGTCGTTTGTTTGAGTTAATGACCTTTGCACTTATATCTTCAACATAATTTGTCAACGCTTCGTTCCTGGTCTCCAAATCTTGGAACTTGGCCATCATGGTTTCATTATCGTGTTGGTACTTGACGTTGAACTCATTAACGAAATATTCCTTTACTATTCTGCAGTTTCTATCATAAAAACCCTTGGAAATCCAACAAGCAATATCCAGCAGTAACTCTCCTCTCACATACCTTCCAGAAATAATAGTATTGTACATGGGGTTCTTGTTGCCTTTTACTGTGTAAGAAGGGTCACGGGACATCGCTGGATTATTTGAGGAGTCACTTTCCAATGCAAAATAACGCATAAGTTCTTTTGATCTTTTATTACGTAGCCAGTTATCAAATCTTCGACCACCATCCTGACAGAGCTTTGTGGCGTTAAAGTAGCCGGTATTCTTATCGAAAATAATCTTAGTCTCCATATAAACCATACCAGTATTGGTCTTGGATTTGCTCGAAGCAAACATCCTGTAGACTTGCCATTTTGAGGTTATTTAAATAGCTGTTACAAAGTACGTTTGAAAACTTTAAGCGTCAGATGAAGAGTGAATACAGGTCAAGTGTATGTCTTTTTTTGTATATAACACGATGCCTGAAGGCAACTACTAGACTATCACACCGAGGATAATGTCTGAACTGAAGACGTCAAACTGTGGATGCTTAGGCACAACTACAGGCATAGGCGACAATGTTACTGAATTATTCCCATATCATATAGCTTGTTGATAATATCACTACAGAGACGATGTTCTTAAGTCAAACGACACTCGTCGATATAACAACGTAAATCATTTATAAGTTCATTGTGGTCGAATCCGATCTCTCTTTCTAGCATATCTTCGCTTTCTGTTTGTTCATCATCATTATCCATATTTAACAATTGGTCATTATTATACAGAGGTCTGTATATATATACAGGGTGTTTCAAAAAACGTTCCGCTAACTTCTAGGGTAAATAGAATATTAAAAAATAATGTTAGTTTGGTTAATAAACATGTGTCCGAAAATGCCTCCTTCAGAAGATACGGCTCTGTAAAAGGGGCCCCAAAAATTCTTTTTTTTTATTTATCTCTGAGACGGTTTAAAATAGCTAAATGAAATTTAGA
The DNA here is from genome assembly GCF_000390285.2 of Anoplophora glabripennis. NCBI lineage: Eukaryota > Metazoa > Arthropoda > Insecta > Coleoptera > Cerambycidae > Anoplophora > Anoplophora glabripennis. Next base: position 57,798 of record NW_019416955.1, on the reverse strand, counting down.
CCACAAATAGGTTTGATTAGGTCTTGAAAGTTACTGCTGACAAACTTTTAATATTTTGTACAGGACCATCCCTGGAGGGGGGGTGCCACTTATTTTGCCCCCAAACTTTTTTTTACGGGGACATTTTTAATATTTTGGTAAAAAATAATATTTTTTAAATAATTTGCCATAAAAAAGGTACTCTTGCTTAAAGTCAAAAAAATTACCGGTTTTGGAGTTATTTGAGGTTTTAGCAAGTAATACTGACCGAATTAATAAAAATAAAATAATGATAATAAATAAACGCAGGGAATAATGACTGTTTCAGAAACAACAAGTATAAATTAGAGCAAATTATTTTGAGCTTAAAAGAGGTTTTAATTGCATGACACTTACACAGAATAAACAAAGGAAACTATTAAAAAAACAACAAATAACACAGAACAAACAGAAAAATATTGAATAAGTAGGTATGGATTTTTACATTAAATGTTCGAAATGTCCACCATGTTCCCGAATACATAATCTTAAACGTTTTTCTAGGGAAAACATAATTCTTTCAAGTGGCTGTGGTTCTTGAATTAACATTCTTAAATTATTTTCAACTCTTGCTTGAAGTTCTTCAATGGAATTTATTTCGCTGGAATATACTTTTTCTTTAACTAAACTCCACACAACAAAATCCAAGGGATTTAGGTCAGGGGACCGTGGTGGCCAGTGGATAGGAGCATCGGCACCCCGACCAATCCAACGATTTGGGAAATGTTCGTTAAGCCATCTTCTAACTTGTAAACTAAAATGAGGTGGGGCCCCATCATGCATAAAAAACATATTTCTTCTTAGATCAAGAGGCAAATCTTCTAATAACGGAAATAAACGATTATCCAAAAATTCATAGTAAACATCACCATTTAAATTTCCATCAAAAATATGGTAGGCAACAAGGCGGTTGCCTATTGTAGAAGCCCAAACATTCAACTTAAAATTATGTTGATAATGCCTTATACGTTTAACCTTTGGATTTTCATCGGCCCAGAAGTGACTGTTATGACTATTAAACATACCTTGTCTAGTAAAAGTTGATTCATCGGTGAAAAGAATATTTTGTAAAAAATCAGGACTCTGTCTCTTTCTTGCTTGTAATAATTCGCAATAGTCACTTCTCAAAAAGAGATCTTCAGGCAATAATTCTTGTACTTGCCTGTAGTGAAATGGGTGCAATAATTGTTCTTTTAATACACGGTGTACACTAGAAATACTTGTGTTACTTGCCCTTGCCACATTTCTTACACTTATCGTAGGATCCGCAACAACTACATTTAAAATATTTTCTTCTGTTTGAGGAATTCTTGCCACTCGTGGTCTTCCAGAATTTACCTTTTTTGGTTTAAAGGTTCCAGTATCACGGCATCTTCTCTCTAAATTCAAAAATGTTTTTGCATCCGGAACAGTTCTTCCTGGAAATTTTTCCGCATATCTTCTTTTCGCCGCTTTAGCATTACCATTACATTCCCCCAATGTTAACAACATATCGGTATAGTCACTATTAGTGTACATATTCATTTTCAAAGCTTTTAAAAGCGTTATTACTTGTTAAACAAACCAAAACTATCAACAACAATGTGTCAAACCAATCTGTCAAACAAGAAAAATCTGCAGTCTAAGCCTACTTAATAAAAGTAAACCAAATTATTTTCTTATTTTAGGTAAAACAAGTTAAAACCTCAAATAACTCCAAAACCGGTAATTTTTTTTACTTTAAGCAGGAGTACCTTTTTTATGGCAAATTGTTAAAAAAATTTTATTTTTTACCAAAATATTAAAAATGTCCCCGTAAAAAGAAGTTTGGGGGCAAAATAAGTGGCACCCCCCCTCCAGGGATGGTCCTGTACAAAATATTAAAAGTTTGTCAGCAGTAACTTTCAAGACCTAATCAAACCTATTTGTGGTCTAAATTTCATTTAGCTATCTTAAACCGTCTCAGAGATAATTAAAAAAAAAGAATTTTTGGGGCCCCTTTTACAGAGCCGTATCTTCTGAAGGAGGCATTTTCGGACACATGTTTATTAACCAAACTAACATTATTTTTTAATATTCTATTTACCCTAGAAATTAGCGGAAGGTTTTTTGAAACACCCTGTATATATATATATATTTATTCTAATGCAGTTACTGTCCTCGTCTTTCGCAATTGTATCGCTGCTTTCTCCATATGATGATGTCAAGTGTTTATCTTTATGAACGGTCTTTATGTGTGCGTTCAAGTTATCTTTCCTTGTAAAACGGTCGTTACATAAATTACACTCAATTTTTTTATCTTTATGCCTATTCATATGACGACTTAAGCTGCTGCGACAAGTAAACGCAGCGCTACAGATTTTACATCTAAACATATTGTATTCTAAACATCAAATAATGAGTTATACCTATAAGGTATGCTATATATATATATTCAGTTGAACTTGGCATAAAACAACCGGTTACCAACCGGCTATCGACCGGCTACCAACCAGCTAACCAACCGGCTAACCGGCTACCAAACAGGCTAACCAACCGGCTAACAGGCTACCAAACAGGCTAACCAACCGGCTAACAGGCTACCAAACAGGCTAACCAACCGGCTAACAGGCTACCAAACAGGCTACCAACCGGCTAACTTTACTTCGCGTCTAATAGCCCAATGTAAACAGTATTCAAACGAAGTCAACTATTTACATGCATGTATTACTGCACTTCTACAAACGGAATTTATGAAAGAGTACCCTGTATGTAATCGTTGGCACTGTAGATGATGTAATGTTAGTTAAAATACTGCTTATGAAATTTGCTAAAGCCTATTCTAAAGCTAAAGAATATCCTGCCTTTATCATATACATTACTCAGTATTAAGTGTCCCTCAAGAAAACACAATTGTTTTACAACTAACCAAGGTGATAATACGGAGAGATCGAGAATGATTGACCTGATTCTGAACGTACCCTGTCTCAATTGCTATCAAAACTTATTTCCGTTTGCTAAAATTACTTTTTTCCGTGCGATTTGACGTTCTGTTCATTGAAGCAGGCATACAAAACTCCCTTTCGATTACCACTTTGACAGAAAAACTCAATTATCAAACGATTTCCATACTGTTAAAGTTCTTAAATCTTTGCCGTGTCAAATTGTAAACCATTTGTAATTTATTTCAGAAAAACCTATGACCCCATCTTTTTTAACCTGGGTGCTTCTCTCCAATCCGAGGCAACGTTTCGGTGTGTGTAATGCTCGTCTGTTGTCACCGAGCGAGAAAAGTCTATCTTTTGTTGTGTTGTTAACTAACCCCATTTGCTCCCGCTCAAGATATATGAATCAATCGAGGGAATATTAGTAACCAATCTCAGATGCACTTCACGATGCATTCCCTTTAATAAAAAACAAGTACATAAGAAGCTGGCTAAATACCCTCTGGGTGAAGGTCAAAAAAAGAAGAAGAAGACGCGTGGATTTTTTTGGTTTGGATATTATTTTGTAGATTTTGTTGTTACCTGATATATTTTGGGATATTATAAAACAATATTTTTCAATACTACAGTTAGAGAAGGTGGATATTACACGTGAGTAATTAATTTATTGCGTATGTTGTTCCATATCTTAATCGGTTTTTAATTTTAGGTTAAGAACATGACATTTTCATTACAACATGATACATTTCTTTTGGAGGCCTATTTTCGTAGTGGACAAAACAATGATAATGGTTGCAAATATTCGATGAATTCGTGACATTTACAATTTCAAGAACAATTTCCAAATGATGAAATTGATTATGAATTTTTTTCGAGACACGAAACACTGGAAGTGTTTGTATAGGAAAATCTCCATGTAGAAAGTCTATTCTTACAGAGGAAGTCTTGGAATGTGTTGAAAGGCATTATTCATAAATTGTTTATAGGAATATCATATGGATCATGCCATAAAGCAGTAAAGAAGTTGCATTTTCATCCTTTTAAAGTTGGTATTGTTCAGGAACTACTTCCGTTAGATTTTGGAAAACGTGTGCAATACTGTAATTGGTTTAACGAAAATCTGAATGACGATGATATTCTAGATCTAACATTTTTTTCTGATGAAGCATGGTTTTATTTAAGTGGGTATGTAAACTCACAAAATTATCACTCTTGGAACACAGAAAACAATAATATTTTGCTTGAAACAACTCTGCACCCTATTAAACTTAGTGTTTGGGTAGCTATGTCACGTAGAAGAATAATCGAACCATAATTTTTTCCATGAAAATGTAACTGGACAGGTATATCGGCAGCAAATATTGTTACCATTTTTTGAGGAACTTCACGACGATGAAATCCATCATGGATACTTTCAGCAAGATGGCGCAACAGCTCACACCTCTAACGAAACTTTAGAGTTGATTAGAGAGTATTATGATGATCGAATAATTAGTCGAGATAGATGGCCACCACGTTCTCCTGACCTTACACCCCTAGACTATTATTTATTTGGTTTTTTAAAAAATTCAGTATTTGCTCAACGGTTACACAC
>NW_019416955.1:21197-52133 GCF_000390285.2 Anoplophora glabripennis | reverse complement strand
TATAGTCATTAACGTTATTGAAACTGACAGCTGCTATACAGCTCGTTGAGAAATGAGGTTAAGTTGGTCGCTATAAGCTACTCCCTACGTCCAATGTGTCAGAGCCAACTTCGACCACGTTTTTATTTGAACGCTCGTTATAAAATGTTGTTTTTCCTTAAATAGTATTTAGTGATGTATATAATGTATTATAAATTGCATATGAGAAAGGGGTAAAAAATATCTTCTTTTTTCTCGTTAGTGATAGTTAATACATTTTGCAAACTTAGCTTTCCTTCTCATGTTTAATGAAATGCAATAACGTCTAATTAAATTATCAGAAAAATGTTCAGTAATCAGTAATTATTGTTATATATAATGTATTATAAATTGGATATGAGAAAGGGGTAAAAATTCGAATCGCTGAAGTTATAATAAAAATAATAAACAACAGATTTGATGAATCTTTTAATTTTTTATATACATAAATTTAGGATTGTGGATTTCGAAGTAATTGCTGTGGACAAAAACATTAGTGAAAAATTCCCCCGTTTTTTCACATAGGAATGTTCCCTGTCTGTCTGCAGCACATACGTTGTCCCAACAATCATGCGAATATGTTTGACAAACAACACAACGCTGTCTCAGGGGATGATCTTCTATCCTACAGCGTTCACAGCGGTCCTTAACAATACCAAAATTTGTGAATTTTAATTCCTGGCACTTTTCACATTTAATCCTTCCCGATACTTCTACAGACATCTGATTTTCTGCAACACACATCGCGCAAAGTCCCGTACAATCGTTAATGTTCTCTTTTTTATACATATCATAACAGTTGTGACATGTAAATAAATCATTTAGACGAAAAGGAAGCGCCAATACTTTAACTTTTGAATCCCACTCGCTCGAAAATGGCATTTTTTGATACTTTTGATTCACTAATTGAGATGTTAAAACAGAATAAACTCCTAATTCAATAAACCCTTATATAGCTATATGGGAATAACATTCATTTGATCTATACCCCCTTATTACACTTATTAAGTATTTCATACAAAAAGAAATGAATAATCTCTCAATGTCATTCAAGATCGTTTACAACACCTATCAGATCGAATGGAACTATAACATGTATAGGTCAAATGAATGTCAGCCACATAAGCTATATAAGGGTTTAAAATTGTAGTAGTATCTTGAAAGAAGCTGTAGTAACAACATGGAAAACAGAGAGGTGTTGTCGTCTTACGTTGAAAGAGTAGAAGCAGATTCTACAACGTTTCCGTTTCATGAAATGGGTAGTGCTCCAGCTAGAGAATGGTCGTCATCGTGGAGTGACAGCACGGTGACGTTGTATGATTTAGAGATGGAAAATTGTGTCGATCAAGAACCAGATTCCACAACGTCTCCGAGGAGGTCTGGGTCAACAACACCACCGAGGAGGTAAAGATCAACAGATAATTTGAGCGATAACGATGGTATAAAAATATGATGTTAAGTTTACAAAAAATATTTATTTTTTTGCAAAATTACAAATGAACAGTCTCTGGATAGTTCACAGTCGACTGCATCCGATGACTCGATGTTGGATGGCGTGGACAGTATGAAAATGATTGAAATGTAAAAAAAATAATTGTAATAATTTCTTTGTGTTTTAAAAATCGCGTAGAAGCGTGGTTGAGTATTTTGGTACGCGCCATGCAGAATGTGGAGCAGGAGGAAATTGAAGTTTAAATTATAATAATAGTTGTATTATAAAAAAGTGAAATAAATGATAAAGTAATTAAATATGTGTTATTCTTGATAAAAAAAATAATTATTTAACTATACATATGTCAAATAAATGTCACATGATGTGATATTTTTTCGTTTTTACATACGAAACAAAAATTATTATACTATTATGCAATATATATGCACAACCGTATATTTAAATTTTATTTTAAGCGGCAAAAGTAGACGTGATTTAAATATCGATCGCAGTCTGTTCATGTTCTGTGTCGAAACCACGCGAGCTACCCGCTCGTACAGCTCCTACTCAGGTTCTTCTTTTATATAAACACAACGTACTTTTCTTTTAAAATATATTTTTCATAAAACACAAAACAACAAGATTACATTTGACGTTTTTATCAATAATAGTAACTGTTTTTATTTTAACGAAACAAATTCTCATGTCAAGACAAAAGATTACATTATCGATGTCTCTAACAGTTCAAGGTTAAGCTATGCATATAAATATTTGAATTTTATTTTAACCGCCGAAATAGACGTGTTTATTTTATTGATCGTTTCGTTAGTTACTCATTCATCCGTTCAATAGATGGATGTGTATACGAGGGCAGCAGAATATTTTAGGAATTGTAATAGTTACTTATTTATGCATTACATTACACACTTTGCAGAACTATATATTGACTATTATTTTAATACATATATGTACTTCTTTTCTCTTTTATACATCTTACAAACTTACGAACTTAGAGCTCACTCATGGTCACACCATAATGAAATATTTAAATATAGCATTTAAATATGTCAACTGAAGGTCACCTCCTCATGTATCATGTAATATTCTTCCTCAATGTTATTTCATGGTTAAGTTATATAACAAGGGTTTCAATCAGCTCTGTAAAAAGTTTTATCATGTAGTTTTATCATCATATAAAATATTGTATACATTCTAAAATCTTAGAATGTAATAACGCATTAATCAAAATCATTATGGTAAAAACATTTATTAACTACATACTGTAAATTGCGATATATTTAAATTTGGTTTGCGTGCCAAAATGCATTTAAATAGACATATTTCAATGAAGGTCATCTTCTCATATAAAATTCTCCTCTCTCACATACCATACCAATCTAATTTCAAGGTAAACTGCAATGCAAAGGTCAAATGAAAATCACCACCCTACGCCATCTTCTTTGGAAATTCATGTACCAGCTACATTTAAAATTATTTTAACAATAACCCATAACTGGTACTTGTAACTTGATTATTTCCAATGCACAACGCGCAAATTTATTTGCTGGGCTGCATGTGACAAACATTTGAATTAAAATCTCCGTAAACAATATCAACATTATATGTAATAGCACTACAAAATTTTTTATTATGTAGTACAACATAAAATATTGTATACTTACTTTTCCAAATTCCAAATTTTCAATTTTTCTTTTTTCGCAAGAATCACGAGTTACAGCCTTACGAAATTCTTTTTTTGAGGTACATACCTACCAGACAATTGCATTGTCTACGTCGACATTGTCTACCCGCCCAACCCTGTAACTAGACCCCTTAGCTTTCCAATCATACTTTCACAGTGGCTTAATTACATGCAGGGTGCTAGAAATTTAATGCCGAGGTTAGTTAGCTTCAAACCTTCATAAATCGTTTTTTTTAAACGGAATACCCTGTATGTTTTTCTATATTCTGATACACAATTTTATTCTCTTTCGAACGGTATCAGGGTTCCCTATACCTATCTCTTCTAGTTTTTAAGTTATCTACAATTTTTTGTGTAATCACATAAAATCATGTAATTTCTTGCAAGGATAGCTGTGGAATTTTTAGCAAAACTACAAAACAAACAACTAAACTGTCCAATTGTTGTCAGTCTCTTGCAGTGACAGTTTAATTTAGTGTTTATAATAGCTGTTTTACATTGACAATTTATTGATCAATTAATTCATGAAGTCGCTTCATTACGAAATTGGACCAGTGTAATGCACCAAATCTGCTGTCAAATAACTTCATGAATTTATTCATCAAGTTCTTGACGAATTAAGGTAAGTTCATGCAGTAGCGATTGCGATTTGCGATTAACGATTTTACGATTTCTGCGACAAAAATTTAACATTCGTTCATGCACATACGCGAAAACTAGTTACTTTTAAATTTCTTGTGTTACTCACAGTCAAGAATTTTATAGATTCTTGGCTTGGGCAACAGTAAACAAAATTAAATAACATAACCTAAACTAAACTAAAAATATTTTTTTGTAGCGATGAATATGATGAATGATTATGTTATTTATTGTCAATTGCGCAGATTGTTAGTGGCTTGGTATATTATAAAGAAAAGAAAAAGAAGTAACAAGAGATCTTGTGCTGTAAGAACATTATTCAAAAAAAGGAAAGACCAGGGCGCTTTTCATAATTTAGTTATGGAAATGAGGTTAAATGACCCTAACAAGTATTTTAATTACTTGCGAATGTCTCCCGACGATTTCGACTTGCTATTAAGCAAGGTAGAACCATCCTTGCAGATGTGTCATAGTACAACACCAATATCACCGGCAGAACAACTTACAGTAACATAAGGTAAAGAAAATCGCTATTAATTGTCATAGTGCTTTCAGAATTTTTTTTCAGATTTTTAGTATCAGGAGACAGTATGGCCCCAATATCCTATGCTTTCAAATTAGGTAAAAGTACTGTAACTAATATAATAAGTAATGTGTGCAATAGTATTTGGGAAACCTTAAAAGAAGAATATTTATTAACAGTGACGAAAGAAAATTGGAAATATATAGCAACATAATTTAATATCTTGTGGAATATACCTAATTGTATAGGTGCTATCGATGGTAAACATATAGTAATTCAGGTATGTAATTAATTGGAATTATGACTTTTTGTGATTAATTGAAAGCAACGAACCTGTTTGTAGGCTCCTCCAAACAGCGGATCTGACTATTACAATTATAAAAACAGTTTCAGTATTGTGTTGATGGCACTCTGTGATGCAAACTAGTAGTTGATGTTGGTGCAAAATGCAGACAAAGTGACGGAGGGATTTTCAGACAAAGTGAATTTGGAAAAAAATTGTTATATAATTCACTATATATTCCGGAACCGGAACCGATTGTAGAAAATGGGGAACCGAACCATATTTCATCGTAGGAGATGAAGCATTTCCCTTGTGTACAAATGTTATGCGGCCATACCCAGGGCATTTCTTACCTCAAGAAAAACGTGTATTCAATTATAGGTATGTATAGTGTACTTCCTGCATACTTTTTTTTGTTTTTGTATATAGCAAGTTGCTAATAAAGCTTTTACACATCATCATATTACATAGTTGAAGTTTTGTTTATACACGTGTACAACTTTTTATAAATGATATAATTTTATATTTCCATAGATTGAGTCGTGCACGAAGGATAATTGAAAATACCTTTGGTATATTCGCTGCAAAATGGAGAATTTTTAGAAAACCAATTGTAGCAAAATTAAGTACAGTAGAGAAGATTATCCTAGCAACAATTTGTCTTCATAACTTTTTAAGGAAAAGAGATATTGGGAAGGAAGAGAGCTCTCGATATTGTCCATCCAGCCTTATTGATAGGGAACAGGAAAATGGGGATATAGTGATTTGGAGATCAGAAGGAGAAATTAATGCAAAAAGTATTAGAGAAATGGGTGGCAACGCTTATGGAAGAAATGCTGCCAAAGTTCGGACGCTTTTTAACAGAATATTTTATGTATAAAGATCCAATAGAACCACAGTGGATTAAATAAATAAAGTTATTTGTGAATATGAATATGTTATAGTGTGGCTTATTAGAAGGTGATTAACCTCTCTACCTAAATCGATCAACAATCAAAAATTTTAGAGGGACAACCCGCTTTGTGATGGGTCACATTGTACATAACTAGATTGATTTATTTTCTTTATAAATAAATATGAAAGGTAAATTTAAACCTAAACAAAACAAACTTATAACTGTTTTTTGTAACTACAATTACAACAGGTTCATACTTCATCCCAACTTATCTTTACAACTATAAGTTATTGGCAATTGGAAGTGTTCTTTCATATAATGGTTTATATTTTATTTTAAAGTTTGAAGGAAAATTACTGTAAAGACAATTAATTCGTAAATATAAATGAATTTTTTTTTTATTTACTATAAATCTATATATAACATGATACATCTATCTACAGGGTGTCCCGAAATTCATGCAACAAAATTTGGTCATAGATTCGTAAGACTTTAGGGGACCCGTATTTTTTCTTTTTGCCAACTGGAACCCTATTTCGGAGTTACAGCCCCCTGAAATCTGCCCCTAAGAAGTCTTTTTTATATCTCAAAACCATGTTGTACGAGAATCACTTAATTTGGTACACAGGGGTTTTATGACATGTGGAATCTCACAGTGCTATGCTTTTTGACGAGAAACCCCCCTTAAGACACTTTTTCATGCGCCCCCTTGTGTTTGGAACCAAAAAAATTTGGTCACAAATTAGATTTTTTTTAAATTATTAGTTAGCTAGAAAGCCATTGAATTTAAAAACTTTTTTGTCTCTAGATATTTGTTTCGTAAAACGCAATGTTTTTGAGGAAAATGGCGAATCACGATATGCATTCGATCACATTTTGACATTTTTCTCGAAAACATTGCATTTTACGAAACAAGTATAAAGAGACAAAAAGTTTCTAAATTTAATGGCTTTCTATAGTGGACTGATAATTTTAAAGAAATTTAAATATGCGACCAAATTTTTTTGGCTAAAAAGACAAGGGGGTCCACGAAAATTGTCTTAAGGGGGTTCCCCGCCAAAAAACGTAGCACCATCAGATTCCACATGTCATAAAACCCCTTTGTACCAAATTTAGTGATTCTCGTACAAAAGGATTCTGATATATAAAAAAAATATTATTCTTAGGGGTGGACTTCAGGAGGCTGTAACTCCGAAAGAGGGGGCCATTTGGAAAAAATTAAAAATTCGGGTCCCCTAAATTTTTCTTAAGAATCAATCAAATTTTATTGCATGAATTTCGGGACACCCTGTATATAACATTATGATTTTCCTCTAAATCACTGGCAGTGTTTCTTTATGGCATCATAGACATGACTAATGATCCATTTTTACTTTTAAAGGATCTTTCTCCAGCAAAGATGACACTGTAAGAAAAGCCGGGACGCTCAGTCATTTATTTATTAGTTCTCAGAACGGATGGGCAAAAAAGTAAAATATTCTTGTCAACACAAATTATCGAAAGTTGAGGGCTTTCAAGTAGGTAGTCCTTCGGAGAATTTGCCAATATTTTAACGAGTTCACTTAAACTGTCGGGGCCATGTGTTAAACGTCTGGGAGGCGCCGCGTAGAAACCCAACTTTTTAATAACGCACGAAACCGCGAGAAGAGCGTAGGGGTTCCAATGTAGACTTAAATTAAATTGTGAAATAGATAGATTGAAAAAGAAAAGTATATTAATAATCTGTTTTTTTTGACTGATTTTTCCAAGCTATAAGAGTAGATTAAATGAGATCGACTAATCCGTCCCGTAATTGCTACGCGGAGTCACTAGGGGAAGGCTAGGGTTACTAGTAAGTCAGATAATTATTTATATAAATGTAAACTCCGTCAATTAGATAATTATTAACCTAATTATTAAAGCATCCCGACACTCAGGGTCCCCGCCAATAAGATAAGAACCGAAACTTCTGGACCCAAGAAATGGGCGTGTCAAAGCGAAGTGTGGAATTCAGGAGTGATCTAGGAGAAAACGTGAGTTCATCCTTGAGTTTCACATTGAGCAGTCTAATTATTAACTGTATAGTCTCGGACTAATTAATTAAATTTAATAATGGATAAAGTTTTTCCAAATTTTGTATGAAGCGCGCATTCCCTGAATCTCGGTACGCTGTCGCGCGATAATAGATTAATTAATAATGTTGCTCGAGCCGTTGTGTTGTCATTTTGTTTGTTTTGTTTTGTTCTTTGTTATTAAAACCCTTCCTGGAAGTTTTGGTGTTTCCTTTTGTTTCTCCACTTCAGTGTCACCCTGTATAGCCAGCCACTGGATTACATTCCGCGTAAACAATGAAAGGGTAGGTGACTGAAATGCATTTTCTGAACATACAACATTTCTAAGTTCCCACATTAAAGTATAATAATAATAAACTCCCTTTCGAGAATTAAACAGATAATTAATTAAAGGTAGATAATTAAAGAAATAACCCCTCAGGTTACAAATGATGTCAGATCGCGGGATTTCTTGAAATAAGGAAATAAGAAATGTTGTTGTGTCAGACTGGTTGATTTTGTATATCCTCATTAAATTCACGGGAATTTTGGAGCGAATTTTTTTCTGATAAATTACGAAAAGCGATAGTAAGCGTGCACGGTAGAGATAGGGAAATGCCTTAAAAAAAATGTTAAAAAAAAATCGGGAAATAAATAAAGTAACATTCCGATGGGAATAGGAATGGACTGGAATGTGGAAATAATGAAAAGGAGGAACTCCGACGAAAATCGTAAATAAGAGTTATTTTGGACATCGACGTGTCTCAGGTTTTGAAGTATGTGTAAAAATGTAACAGTAAATGTAATTAATAACGTAATGTTGATGAGTGTCGATGTCCAAGGTAATATAGAAGGATATTAGTTAGTGTAATTTGTGTAGTATATACAGTGTGTCATCTGATTGCTATATAAAATTAAGATAAATTTAAAGAATAATTGATGGGCGCGATGTAGGAATATTTGTGGAAAGCGGGAAAAGGCTACGTTAAAAGCGGTGGAGAATTCGGTGTTAGAATAAAGAGGAAATGGAAACTCGCGAGGAAATCAGGGCATACACTAGCGGTTCAAGTAGCGATCAACCGGAGTTGATCTTCGATCTAATTAGCATACACCTGGTAGTATCGATTGTTTTCAACGAGGTACAGCGGATAGTCACGATTAGTCGATTTAATAGCTGGTAAATTCATATGTAAAATTGCAGACCCGCGAAATAAAGCCAATTAAAATTCTGGGAAAAATCTTTAGGCCGGGCTATAAAATTTGTTAAGCGCGGGCGGTCAAACCTTCTATCTGCAACGGGGATAAGACTGCCTTGTCGGGTCGTTACCCTGGCAGCAGGGGGTAGCAATAAATTTAAAGTATTGTAGACACTAAATGCGGAACAAAAATTACGTAAGTGGGACATTCTGAACCTTTTACGACTTTTCTAAACGAAACCGGCCGACAATGAAAATAGACAACCCTAATTAGGTATTCAGCCAATAAACGTATATAGGTCAATCTCTGAAATTTATCGAGTAACAGCAGGTTGCATTGTTTGATTATAGGTACCAAATTCTGAAAACGCAGATTTGTTTGTTATATTACTGATAACAGCGTATGGAGCCGATTGCGGTCGAAATTTTCATTGATAACATTTTAGTCCAGTAACACGCGGTAGAGTAATTAGTTCATTGTAAACGACAGTTAAAACCTAGAATACACCCGAAATTTGGTGTGATGCGGAGTCAGTCTTCTTAATAAAGAAAAGGGGTAATTTAATAAAAATTTGTCGTTAGTCGAGTCACACGGAAGCATAGCTTTGATAAAAAGATATTTCTTGGATGGTGCGCAGATGGACGGCAAGCGAGCGTAAAAATATATCCATAGGTTGCTAACATGTAAATATGCATGCGAGTCAGAAAATTGTATAAATGATGCAGTGTAAAAGAGAATGGTGTGCATATAGTAGGATATCGGTATCAAAGGAATGTGTGTGACAGAAATAGGTGGAAGGAATGCCAGTAAATCTAGAAAAGTAGTAACTAGAATAAGTAGCTAACTCAAAAAGGAGTAGTTTGTATTAACAAATCCGGACTGACATTATCCAAGAAAAAGGAATAAATAATTACAGCAAATGATCAGCGTTATATAGGTTAAAAAAGCGGTTCAGGCAAAGAAATGTCAATCAGTGCACCGCGGCCGTATGGGTGGAGAAATCGTGTATGCTCATTGCTTATAGACGAAAACTGCGTTATTTTCTTGTACGCGACATGTAGGTAACGATAGGGCGTAGAACTGTTACAAAGTGAAATAAGGGTCTGTTTCCCGTGTTGCGTTCCGTCAACTTTGTCAAACGAGGGTACGAGCAAATCAGCTGTTCATACTGTGTATACGAATCTAGTGTAAACCATTGTTAATATTTCTGCCGAATTGAAGTTTCAGGTGTACCAGAGGGTACAGGCGTCCGTCCGAGATAGGACCATTTTTGTTGTTTTGTTTCAGATTAATGTCAAGGATGAGAAGCTAATATACGAACGAGTATAGGTGGGACTATTGTGCATTTTTTTTTTGTTGACGGATAACCTGTACAGGCAACGAGTGTCCAGTGGCTAATATATTGTAAGTATGGTGTCGATGTTTACGAGGGTCATTTGTAAGTAACGAAAATTAAAAATATTAAATGCGCAACATGGGAAGAAGCAAAGGTTCAAAGTAATGCCGCCGCAGGGGTTCTTTCCACACTCCACAATTCATGGGTATTTCGAGTTATACAGCATGTTTTTTTTATTAACACGAGCATAAGGAAAATTTTAATTACAGTCACTTGGCAATAACTACATACCTGTCAACGGGGCACAAATTAGTGTTCATGTATTCTAACCTAAGGGATTAATTATAAATGATAATTTCCGTCGTTTCCATTCTTGTTCGCGGGGCCAAAATCTTTTTTTTAAATAGTACCTTTTTGGCGACCGTTACCTTAGTTGTAAATCGTCGCGGAAATCCATCATTAGATTACTTTTATTACAATCAATCACTTTAGTGTGCTAAGCTTATCGGTGCATCTAGTCTTGAAGGTGTTTTACGCGAAAATTAAATAGACTCCGTTTTTTTTGGGAAATTTATTTATTTATTTTTTTTTGGAAATTTTTTATAGAAAATTAGGAAGTAAATTGTAACTTTGGTTATAGTAAACAGCTGCGAGGATTTTTAGGAAGCGTTGTGCCTTGACACTAGGGACCAACGATTGGAGATGTAGCTGTGAAGAGTGGAAGTAGAACTGCCTGGCGCGCGCAAAGGCGGACTCTGAAGATGAAGTATCAGAGAAAAAAGGGAAAAGATCGACTTTGGACTTTGGGGAGACTGCAGTGGTTGCACGAGGTTGCCGACTCCCCGTGTTCGACCACCTTGTGCGGGCCACCGAGCTATGGACACAGATAGCTCAATAATAGGGGAAGGCCGAGTGGAGGCGGACGTCTCCAACTGCCGGGGTAAGCAAAATCAGACGCGTGGCATGGGTGCTTTGGAAATAGAGAGAATCGTGACATTAATTAAAAAGGGATGTGTGCGTCCCACAGAGGAGTTAGGAATCTGTCGCGCCAAACATGCCTAGGGAAAATTTAAAAGAAAGTCGAAGTATACTGTAAGACTTGGCAAGGGCTGGCCATAGAAGCCAGGAACGTAGATGGTAAAAGCGGAGATTCCCATCCATTGCTGCCGGTACCGGTCTGACAAACTGACGTCGGGAAGAGCTTTTCGATTGATCCGTTAATCTGCCAGAATGATAATGAACCATTCTTAATTTACACAATAGACCAAACGATCCGGGCGACCACTTTCAGAGACTACAGGAATTCCGCTCCCCATCAAATGCGGAAAGAAAGGCGTTGTCGGGATTTTGAATATCTCTCCAATACCTCAAGCCATTATGGAACATAATCCATCTATTCAACTGACGGATGTGGTGCTGTACATGCGGTTCGAGAGAACCGGGCAAACAGAAAAGGAAGAGGAGCTGTCACGAGTAAATCTTCTTCATCGCCAAAAGTCCAGGCATTCGCGAGATCAACTAGTCATCATGGTTCCAAGAGGTTGCCGACTCGTCTTGTTCGACGATCAAATCGTACCTGACCGCCGACATATAAGCACAAGTAGTTCTAAAGTAGGGGGGAAGCCGATTGGGGATGAAAAATCCGCAGCTACCAGCATCAGTGGAAGCAAATACGTGACAATGGATTCACGACGAAATAGTGGAATGGTTCACAGAAATACTTAAGGAATCCGGCTGAGTCGAGCAAAGCAAAGAAAAAAGTCGAAGGGTTTCTAAGCCTCGTGATTCGGTGTGTAAAAAGGATAATGTAAGCAATGGTAAAAGTACACATATACCGCAGCAGGGATTCCGATCCAATGGCACTGGCGCCGGTTTGTCAAGGTGATGCTGGTAAGAGTTTGCCGCCTAGTTCGCTAATCTGTTTGGCGGATGTGGTCGAGGTGCGTGCGATCCGGACGGAAACATGACGGTTGGAAATGGGAAAATGATAACTAAAAACAAGAAAAAAGGGGGAAATTGGCCACTGGAACACTCCCTGACAAAGAGCAGAACAGGAATTGTAGTTTTGTAAACTTGTAGATAAGATAGATAGTAAGTGTGTTACAGGTCCAGCTTCAAGAATTAAAATCCAGCTCCAGAGGCAAGACCAGCGAAGCCGACTGCAGTAGATTAATAATAACATTTTTGTTAACTAAATTTAGAGAGTAAGTATGTTTTAGACCCGAACCAGGGGTAGGAATGTTCCAGATCCTGCAACCAGATGCTGCATTCTGTCCAGTTGGAGAGGCGATCCCGTGCGCCAAGTCACCCAGAACACCTAGGGGCCAGAGAGGAAGCTGGAGGTGCACCGTACCAATGGGGAGGACATACAGCTGCTGAGATTCTGAGATACGCCCGCGGAGTCTACCAGACCACCAGGTAGCAGCCAGGACAACATTGGCTGGTGGAGAACACTCGAGGTGGAGCGACCAGCGGAGAGCAGGCGCCTTCATGGTGTTCCGGACACCCTAGTGACCGAGGATTGCAACAGCTGCTGGGAACCTGAAAGCGAAAGCAAAAAGGGAGAGGCTAGTCACCGCCTTACTAATTCCAGACCCATCCCGTGCAGGTGGAAGTTGCACCTTGTAGAAGCGTCACCAGCTTCTCCATGGGACCTGCGACTCAACCGCTACGAATGCCAAAGGCTGCCCAAGTAGCCATCTGAGGCAGGCCCAGGGGACGGTGTAGCAAGCCGGAGGCGTACCCGGAGGATGACGTGGACCCAAATGAGACATCCTGCTTGACATCATTCAGGGGGAGGAAGCTCAGAATCAGCAGGGGATGCGTAAAACTGCAGTTGGGGCAATGTAACAAAAGCCGGGACGCTCAGTCATTTATTTATTAGTTCTCGGAACGGATGGGCAAAAAAAGTAAAATATTCTTGTCAACACAAATTATCGAAAGTTGAGGGCTTTCAAGTAGGTAGTCCTTCGGAGAATTTGCCAATATTTTAACGAGTTCACTTAAACTGTCGGGGCCATGTGTTAAACGTCTGGGAGGCGCCGCGTAGAAACCCAACTTTTTAATAACGCGCGAAACCGCGAGAAGAGCGTAGGGGTTCCAATGTAGACTTAAATTAAATTATGAAATAGATAGATTGAAAAAGAAAAGTATATTAATAAGCTGTTTTTTGACGGATTTTTCCAAGCTTTAAGAGTAGATTAAATGAGATCGACTAATCCGTCCCGTAATTGCTACGCGGAGTCACTAGGGGAAGGCTAGGGTTACTAGTAAGTCAGATAATTATTTATATAAATGTAAACTCCGTCAATTAGATAATTATTAACCTAATTATTAAAGCATCCCGACACTCAGGGTCCCCGCCAATAAGATAAGAACCTAAACTTCTGGACCCAAGAAATGGGCGTGTCAAAGCGAAGTGTGGAATTCAGGAGAGATCTAGGAGAAAAAGTGAGTTCATCCTCGAGTTTCACATTGAGCAGTCTAATTATTAACTGTAGAGTCTCGGGCTAATCTCGGTACGCTGTCGCGCGATAATAAATTAATTAATAACAGTG
The DNA here is from genome assembly GCF_000390285.2 of Anoplophora glabripennis. Lineage (NCBI taxonomy): Eukaryota > Metazoa > Arthropoda > Insecta > Coleoptera > Cerambycidae > Anoplophora > Anoplophora glabripennis. The sequence continues at coordinate 38,521 of NW_019416955.1, read as the reverse complement.
GCGGTGCGTGAACATTGAATGTGTTCTGCTTAGGATTGTTACATTTGTCGAATTGAATTCCGGGATATTAAGTGCCCGGAGAGACTCTAAATGGCGCCGCAGGCGAAAAATTTTTAAATTTTCAAGGTCACGCGTTTTCCTGGCACTTCTGAATTTCAAGGAACAATCCATTTATACAAAAATACAGATTTTCACAACGATTTTTGAAATTGATACCTTTTTGAAATATCTATTCACGAATTACCTACTGACGGTATAAATAAATTGGAATAAACTAAATATATTTTATTAAATTATTGAATATTGTTTAAAAACAAAAAAATCGTTTGTGAAGTTTACCAACGATTCAACGAATTTTAATTTTCCTCGCCGTTTTATGATTTTTTCTTTATCTATTTCTATATATACGTACATATATTCCGGGAGTTATACGTGCAAATCCGAAATACGGGACCATACAGCTAATTACCGTTACAATCACAGAAAATCCCGGTTATACCCATGTGGCTAGATGTTCTTTTAATATGTCGTCAAGATCTGCACTAAAATTTATGAGTCCACGAAACACATCAGGAATTTTCTGTCTCATCATGTCCGCGAAGTGCTAATTCGAAAGCGCCGCAAAATTTTTTGCAATATTAGATAATACATAACGATTTTTCGTTACTGTTCATTGTGTTTCCGTATATTATCCCAATATGCAGAATCTAACCGACTTCTTATGTTTATTTTACCTAATGACTTAAATGACTTAAATCTTTCACACTGTACGTATATTGTCCATGCTTCATCCCCACCGAAAAGTAAGCACGGAAAACAAAACAGTGTATTCTTTATATCACACCCGCACACCCACTCTGCTTTTATGTATACATTATTGTTAAATTGTCTTTTATAACTTTTACTTCGGCTTGTTCCACTAACTTCAATATTTAATTGTGGTGTTGGTCTACCTAATTCTTTTATTTTTAGTTTATCCTCATAAGGCAGAGAACCAAATAAAGTTTTTTGTAAAAACGAAACACTATTCATTTTAATAACTATAATATCCGTAGACGCCTAAACGAAAATATTTACACGTGCCGCTCGCAGAAATAAACCACCACATACCACGTACGAAATATTACTGCATTTACTGCAGCAGTGGCTGTCGTTGTTGCAGCCGCAAAAGCCCATATAAAAGTGACGTGGGTCACGACGTCACGAGCCTGATTAGCCAATAAAAACAAAGGACGCATCTAACTGTTCGCTGTGCACACATTTTGTATATGAGGTTGCATATATTAAGGAGCGTAGCTCGCGTCGTAATAAATAATAATATAAGCTCCTAGATTTATTTTAGCGCGAGTACCTACATTTGGATTCTTTAAATATTTTATTGATATTTAATATGATTAAATACATAAAATTGTATGTGTTCTGCAGCTCCGCAGCTCTTATGGTAAAACCGCCACTGATTAATAATGTTGTTCGAGCCGTTGTGTTGTCATTTTGTTTGTTTGTTTTGTTCTTTGTTATTAAAACCCTTCCTGGAAGCTTTGGTGTTTCCTTTTGTTTCTCCACTTCAGTGTCACTCTGTATAGCCAGCCACTGGATTACATTCCACGTAAGACTGAAATGCATTCTCTGAACATACAATATTTCTAAGTTCCCACGTATTAATTAAAGTATAATGATAATAAACTCCCTTTCGAGAATTAAACAGATAATTAATTAAAGGTAGATAATTAAAGAAATAACCCCTCAGGTTACAACACCAACATCATTGCTGGGGAGGTACTTATAAATGGTGGTTCTGTGGGTGCGCTAACTAAAATGGGTTTTTCCAGTATATCTAAAAATCTTCCTTCAATGCCATCTGAAATAAAATATTTTATTCTAATTTTGACAATAACCTTAGTTAATAGCCATTTTACTAAAAATCACTTCATACTAAACCCTTACCTTCATTTCTCTTTCGCTTTTTTTTTAAATTTTCGTTTTTCTCTATATTTTTCTCTACTTTGTCTGGTGATTCAGATAGTATTGGTAAGTTTGTTTTTGTTCTAAAAATATTTAGAACATTACTAAAGAAACATAATTAATTTTATGAAAAACTTACGTTTTTGGCATTACTGTCACTGAGAAATTTTATTGACTCGTAATGTTTCCATATTTTTTTTTGTTGCTTTTGTAGCTGATCCACTGGGCATGTAATCATTTGTCTGAGCTTTTTGCTTTAGAAATTAAGTTCTTCCATAAGTTCTTCCATTTATTTTGGATGTATTTTACATCCCATGCTCCTTAAATAAGAATTATAAACAACTAACAAGAAACCTATTATGTAACATATTTACCACTCATTTCCTTATGGATTTGCAGCCATAACTGGTCTTTAATATTTTTTCCTCTGGATGTTATTGGCAACCTGTGATCCCATAATGGGGGTCGACATGCAACTAAAGTCCAACCTACTTCTCTAATGTAGGCTCCATTTTTCATTTTTTGTTTAATCACAGAATAGTGTGGTTTAATCACAGAATATTTTCTATTCTGAGGTTTAATATTGATGACTAATGAATATTATAACCACAAAACATACAGGGTCGGAAAGTCCCCATGGTTCATCGGCCGTTACGTGAGAGCGATAAAGAAAGTCATAGAAATCCGTGCGATAGAGAAAGATGGCTATAATGAAGGCGTCTAGTAGTCACCGTCCATTTCGCCCTTCCACAAATAAGATCCACTTCTTGTGGACTGGAAATTCGTTATAAACATACCCGAAACTCGTTACCTCGGGGTTTTTGGGGTCGCTCAACAGGAATATCACGACGGCAACGGTCTCCGAGGTACCTAGTGCTCTAGGGTGGCCGGTTTCCACGTCGTCTCCTGGAGTTTTGTGGAAATTCGTTATAAACTTAGCCGAAACTCGTTACCTGGGGGTTTTTGGGGTCGCTGAACACGAATATCACGACGGCAACGGTCTCCGAGGTACCTAGTGCCCCAGGGTGGCCGGTTTCCACGTCGTCTCCTGGAGTTTTGTGGAAATTCGTTATAAACTTAGCCGAAACTCGTTACCTCGGGTAAAACCACACTGTTTACCAATAAATTCGTGAATTAATTCATGAAGAACTTCGTCAATTTTATTCATCAATAAATTGTCAATGTAAAACAGCTATAAGAAATGGAAAACAATACATATTAGTAGAGTTCCCGGAAGCGTTAAATATGCTTAAAAATCAATTATGTGGGCGTCACGGGGTTACAGGCTGAATTATATATAAAATTGAAGCTTATATCTTACTGAATCAGAATCCGAAGGTAAAAAAAAAATAACGCGGGCAGAAGGGCAGTAAAATCAAAAAACGATTTATCACCACGGGCGGATAATACAGCACATTGGCTATAATTCTCTATAAAAATCAACTTATATTTTGTACAGCACATATTTTTATCAATTTTTGAAAATTGCTCTTAACGTTGAGTCTTATGGCAGAATAAATTTTTAAACTTGAATATCTCGGTTCGAACACGTCGAAAATCTTACTGGAATTTAACATTTTTTTAGTTCCCACGCCATTTCCCGGAAAACGAAGGCCCTAATCGAAAAATTTTACTCTTGCAAAAAGTTTCTCTCACCAATTTGAGAGACAACAGTGTTTAATTCAAAATTTTTTCTTCAATAATAAACAAGATATGGATAAAAATACAAAATAAGTCATTTTTCGATCGGCCGGCAGACGGCTGGCTGCTTCGCGTCCCCACTTCGCCACGTTCACAAATCTCCATAGTAGTCCAAACAAGTTAGACCAAAATCACCCAGAATACGGAAATTTTTTTCTGATGAACCGATCGAGTTGCGGTTTTCGGCATTGTCTTCGGAAAAATATCAGGAAAAAAGTCTATCTATTACACTTTGGGGCTGGATCGAAACTGCATTGCGGGTGCATAAACTACATCTTGGAGTGCATCAATTTGATTGCATCCGAATCTGACAGTGAAAAATATGCCCTACGGCCCTGGGGCCCCCAGGGGGGCAAGCGGGGGCCTTCTGTAAAACATCGAATAGCTGAGTAATTGGCTTCCAAATCCCCACTCGGGGGTTTTTGGGGTCGGGGATTTCAATTCTGACACTGAAACGTATGTCGGACGCCCCTGGGCCCCCAGGGGGGCAAGCGGGGACCTTTTGTAAAACATCGAATAGCTGAGTAATTGCTTTCCAAATTTCTACTCGGGGGGTTTTCGGGGTCGGGGATTCCGAATCTGACACTGGAAAATATCCATTAATCTTAGCTTGTCTATCACTGAGAAAAATTGTCGTAGAATTAGAGAAATCCTGGACAATCCGTTCCCAAGAGACACATTTCGTTAAATCAAAGAAATATTCCTTAAAACCGAAGAATATTTCATGGATCATGGATTTTCAAAAGAATCTCTTGGACCCGTGCGACTGCGGATAATGCATAACAATTAGGCGACAAAATCCGATTATCGACAATGCAGATCTTGTGGGTGCAGGAAGCATGGGATTACATTCACAATTGTTTTGGAACCAACTGTTCCAATCCTGAAATAGTCGAAAATGTAATAGATGATAGTGATGAAGACAGTGGTGACAGTACTGATGATGAAAATTGTGATTGATAGTGAAAGTGTTAGATAAACATATGATAGTAGTTGTCTCAGTAATTGCCTTGCAAATAAAAAGAAAATTGGTTCTCAGAATAAAGGGGATTCTTTTCGACTCATTAATTTCCTGTTAGTCTTTCTTACCCTTCTTGTCTAATCTCTGTAAATTTACGTGTGTTACAATGTAAAGATGAGCCTACAAGATCATGGTTGGTAGGCAGGTGGAGTAGCTTTATTGCAAAAATCTGATGTGCCTTTCGATGTTTTCCAGAAAGCCCATCTCCCGGGTGTCGGGCATGCTTTTCAGTGTCAGAATCGGAATCCCCGACCCCAAAAACCCCTGAGTGGAAATTTAAAAGGCAATTACTCAGCTATTCGATGTTTTACATAAGCCCCCCATGCCCCCCTGGGGGTCCCCAGGGCCGTCGGGCATACTTTTCAGTGTCAAAATCGAAATCCCCGACCCCAAAAACTCCCGAGTGGAAATTTAGAAGGCAATTACTCAGCTATTCGATGTTTTACAGAAGCCCCCTGGAGGGGGGGGGGCGTCGGTGATACTTTTCAGTGTCAGAATCGAAATCTCCGACCCCAAAAACCCCCGAGTGGAAATTTAGAAGGCAATTACTCAGCTATTCGATGTTATACAGAAAGCCCCGCCTTGCCTCCCTGGGGGGCCCCAGGGCCGTCGGGCATATTTTTCAGGGTCAGATTTGGAATCTCCGACCCCGAAAACCCGTGCACACAAATTTCTACAACTTTTAGTCAATGTTTACCATTTTTAGAAAATTCGGAAAAATTGATGCACTCGCAATGCAGTTTCGATCCAGCCCCAAAGTGTAATAGATAGACTTTTTTGACAATGCCGAAAACCGCAACTCGATCGGATCAGCAGAAAAAAATTTCTGTTATTGTCTAACTTGCCTGGTCTATAGCTCCATTTCGTATTACTTCAATACGCGCAAGTCAGTAGTGATAACTAACTAAAAAATATGTCAGTATGATTTTTTTAATAATTAGATTTAAAAATTATATAAATATATATTTTTTTATATTCACATACATTTAGATTCGTAAAATCGGTAAAATGTGGTATTTTGTCCGTTTCAAGTTTTATATCACAACATATTTTGTGAAGCAGGGATGGTTCGGAGCCAGTTGTTAATATTGGAGAATAACTAGGAGAAAATGCAGCATCTATTATATAACTGTGAAGCTTTTCGGACTTTTTAACTGGTGGTATTATTAGCGATGAAAAATTTGTTTTTTCTGATTTTAAGATTTTTATTTTACATCCAAATTTTGTTTCAGTATTGCCATAAGCGTTTTTTTCGAGTTCTTTGTATCTGTTGAAAATAGCTGTACTAGTAAAAACTTTTACTTTTCCAATACTAACTTCAACAAATTTTATTATGTTTCGTAAAGGGGTGTCTTCGACTTGACGAAATTTTTTTCTGGCACTTTCTGTAGTACTTTGTTCTACAATAGTCTGTGGTTTACCAAATGTACCAAAGTTTACCAATTTTTTTTATTCTGTCATTAGGCAGTTCACGTGATATTTTTCCTCCACTGCTATTAAATCATTGGAGCCTATTCTTTCTAAAACTTCTGAAGAGATCGATGCAATGTTTTTTATTTTAGTTTCTATATTTTTAGACATAACTTGGGATCACCTCGTCTCAGGAGACCGCTTCTGGCAAAATACCCATTTATTTATGTCAAATCTACCCTTACGAAGCGATCTACTTGGAAGTGGTGGAGGTTCAATACCAGCTACTCTGTACTCTTTCAGTCTTTCCACTCTTTTCCTTAAACTTTCAATATTTTGTTTGCTCGTATAGGCAATATAACACATTTTATGCCAAACAATATTGGCAAGATTTCCAGTTTTACCATCAGCAGTCACCTTTTATATGTACTCATCTACCTCTTTGTTTATATCATTCCGAATCTTAGTGGAATTCATAAAAGTAAAGAAAGTTGTATCCGTTGATTTGATTATAATACCTCCAATTTTTTTACATATTATACATTTTTTATGTTTTTGCGTTTTGAATTTTACAAGTGAGCCGATTTCGCTCTCAGAACTAGTGCTATCAGTTGTAGAACTTTCCATTTCGTGCAGTGCTAAATTCTGATAAAATATCTATAACTGGAATGTGGAATTCCCTACAATTAACTAAAGTAAAATTTCTCACCTAAAATTCCGTTAAGATAAGAAATACCAAAATAAAATGTAACACAGTACGAGATGGAGCTATGGAAATTTGTGAGACAGATGCGATTGTGGCGAAGTGGGGACGCGAAGCAGCCAGCCGTCCGCCGGCCGGTCGAAAATGACTTATTTTTTATTTTTATCCATATATTGTTTATTATTTGAAGAAAAAATTTTGAATTAAACGCTGTTGTCTTTCAAATTGATGAAAGAAAGTTTTTGCAAGAGTAAAATTTTTCGATTAAGGTCTTCGTTTTCCGATATAAATGGCGTGGGAACTAAAAAAAATGTTGAATTTCAGTAAGATTTTCGACGTGTTCGAACCGAGATTTTCAAGTTTAAAAATTTATTCTTCCATAAGACTCAACGTTAAGAGCAATTTTCAAAAATTGATAAAAAATATATGCTGTACAAAATATAAGTTGATTTTTATAGAGAATAATAGCCAATGTGCTGGATGGGTAGCCCGTGGTGATAACTAGTTTTTTGATTTTACTGCCCTTCTGTCCGCGTTATTTTTTATTACCTTCGGATTCTGATTCAGTAAGATATAAACTTGAATTTTATATATAATTTAGTTTGTAACCCCGCGACGCCCACAGAAGTGAAAATAAATTGAAGCTGGTACTCTACTATATTCAAATGCTGATATTTTAAATTTATTATTCATTCATGGACGTTGCAATGGGATTATAAGCAGAACATGTACAGTTTTTAATGAGCCATATCCAAATTTGTCACCAAGGAGCAGAAAAAAGTTAAGAATTTTAGAAAATCAACTAGAATATGGTCGAATTTGTGCAGAAATAATTTTACCAAAACCAACAACTTCAAATGAAGATAATATAATAAATGTGCTAGTCTATTTTCATGTTCATTCAGAATCCTCAACTCGTGTCGCAGAGTATTTAGGCATTTCACGAGCGTCCATTCACAGGATGCTAAGAACTAACGATATGCATCCATACTTTAAACACATGTTACTAACTATGTGCTTTAAGCTACTTTCTGCACTTCATCCGAGTGACGCCGTGCAACGTGTACAATTTTGTGAAACGATGTTAGTGCGGATACCAAGAAGATCCACAGTTTTTGCAACATATTATATGGACAGACGAGTCAAAATTTACGACAGAAGGTATTTTTAATAGACTTATTTGTGGTCATCTGAAAATCCTTATGTTATCCGGGAAAGAAACTATCAAAATAAATTTAGCGTAAATGTTTTTTGTCTAATTAAAGACATCAATATTTTGCAAACGGTTGTGGCAGATTTTCTAGATGATATACCTTTAGACCAACTAAGGAAGTGTTGGTATCAATTAGACGGGGCTCCACCTCACTGTCACAATCAAATCGATCAACAGCTGACTGAAATGTTTGAAGATAGATCCAGTGAGGTCTCCCGACCTCACTCCATTAGATTTTTATGTTTGGGGGGTAATAAAGCAAAAAGTTTATTCTAAGCCCGTTGCTTCAAAAGAGGATTTGATTGCTCGAATACGAAGAGCGTTCCATGAATTACCTGCAGCTGAAATAGCAAAAGCGGTGTTATCCCTAGAATCCACAAGTGCTTAGCTGTTAACGGGGACATATTGAACACTTATGACTTTTTTAAGTATTTTTTTTTATCTTAGTGCATTATCATTATCAACATACATAATTAAAATTGTGTAATACTATGTATGAAGTTGATTTTTTAGAATTCTTCTTAACTTTATTCTGCTCATTGGTGGAAAATTGGGATATGTCTCATTAAAAACTGTAAATATTCCGCTTAGTGGCAGGTGGTAGGTGACAGTTTAGTTGTTTGTTTTGAAGTTTTGCCAAAAATTCCGCACCTATCCTCGCAAGAAATTACATGATTTTAGGTGATTACACAAAAAATTTTAGATAACTTAAAAACTAGAAGAGATAGGTATAGGGAACACTGATACCGTTCGAAAGAGAATAAAATTGTGTATTAGAATATAGAAAAATATACAGGGTGTTCCATTTAAAAAACCGACTTATGAAGGTTTGAAATTAACTAATCCCGGAATTAAATTTCTAGCACCCTGTATTAAGCCACTTTGAAAGTATGGATGGAAAGCTTAGGGGTCTAGTTATCCCCCCTATAAATACTGTTACTTTATCGTTCTTACTATAAAATACACATGGTTTGAAGCTACTCACTGTTTCTCTCCATTTTTTTGAAACAAATTAAATATCTCGAAAACAGTTAATTTTAGGAATAGGGAAACTTCATAAAGGACCACCTAAAATAACACGTAGAATCCAGAATTGCAATAATATATAGGGTGTTCCATTTGAAATAAACAAGTTGATGGCGACTTCCGGAATAACCGAAAGTGGTACGTGGACGCCATTATTTTAGTTGAGAAGGGCATGCCCGAAAACCCGGTATCCCAAATTTTCAAAATTCAAATCAAAATAGTCTGAAATAATTCTAATGGGCCGTCACCGTGAGACACCCTGTATATGAATGTACAGATCATATTAATAAATACTGGGTGTAACGTAAAGGTTGGGAATAAATTAAACGGTGAATTTTTTGGTTTAAAAATAAATTTTTCTCATATGAAGTTATACTCTACGGGTTTTATTTTCCAAGCTACAGGGCGCTTAAAAGTTTCCAAAAATTTAGTTTTTTTCCAATAACTTTCGAACATTATAAGATAATGGAACGAATTTTTAGCATTAGCTTAATTTGATAATTACCTAGTAACAGGAAAAATATTGACTTTGTAAGTTACTCAGTGGCGTGCGTACGGATTGTACCGTAATGTTTTTCGAACAAAATTGTGGTGCGGCAGTGGTAAAACAAATTAAAATTTTTTTATGATCCACTTTTTATTTTAAACAAAATTATCCACTTGCGTTTTATTTCTAGCTCTTGTAATTTTTCCGTAAATAAAACTTTTGTAAATACTTTTCCCACTACTAACATTGGAAAATAACAATAACAAAAACATTATGAAGTATGCTTTGACTCAGCCACCTAACATGGTCAAATAGGAATTGAAAAAAGACTTTTGCATTGAAAATGATATTAAAAAACTAAATTTTTTGAAATTTTTTAGCGCCCTGCAGCTTTGAAATAGCGCCCTGTAGCTTTGAAAAGAAACCCCGTAGAGCATAACTTTATATGACAAATATTTATTTTTTAAAATAAAAAATCAACTGTTTAATTTATTCCCAACCTTTACGTTACGCCCTGTATATATAAAAATTATATAATTTTCAGATATGTAAAAACGCAGTAATTTTGAATTTTCTGAGAAATATCGAAGTCAAAGGTAAATTTTACTAATGGCATCGTACTTATTCAAAATACTAAGAAAATTATATATTTGAAAAAAATTTAGAAAAAATCAGTTTTGACCCATATTTGGGACAGTTTTCACAAAAATAGTGGATTTTCTGAGAAATATCGAGGTCAAGGGTAAATTTTACTAATGGCATCGTGTTCAACGCCTCAAAATACTTCGAAAATGATAAAACGAGCACCTAATCTGACACCAGTTTATTGTTGTCAATTTAACATATAGGTATAGTGAATGTTTATTTGAATATTATTTATTTTTAAAGAATGGAAAACGTTAACATTTGTTCAAATGCCGACATTCTAAATTTATTCGTGTCACAAGATAACAAATAGGACTTGCAGGATATTTAATAAGAGATATCCTCATTTACCACCAATGAGTAGACTTATTTTACGAAGAATTTTAAGAAATCAATTAGAACATGGTCGAATTTCTGCACATAGAAGTTTGCCAAAGCCGATAACTTTAGATTAAGGTAACATCGACAATGTTTTGGCATATTTTCATGCTTACCCTGAATCATTAGTTAGTGCTGTTGAACAGGATATAGGCATTTCAAAAACCTCCATCCAAAAGATTTTGAAAACAAATGGTCAGCATCCATTTAAATACAATTTTGTACCTACCTGCACTTCATCCCGGGGATGCTGAAAGGCGAACCCAATTCTGTGAAATGATTTTAACGCGAACACAAGAAGATCCACCGTTTTTACAGATGAGTCTAAATTTAGTAACGAAGGTATTTTTAATATACACAATCGACACTTTTGAGCATCAGAAAATCCACGTGTCATCCGCGAAAGAAATGTTCAACAAAAGTTTAGTGTCAACGTATTTTGCTTAGTTAAATAAACGTTAATAAAAGAGAAAGTGTACTCAACGCCAGTTTATTATAAAGAAAACCTAGTTGCCCGTATGAGAAAAGACTTTGAAACTTTACCTGCTGCCCAAATATCCGGAGCTGTTACAGATGGGGTAACAATAAGGATAAATAACTGTTTACAAGTAGATGGCGGCCACTTCGAGCAAATTAAATAGATTTCTGAAAATAATAATTATTCGTTTTATGTAGTTTAATTCTGTTATCTTATTAAAATTATTTTTAATTTATCCCTACTGATTGGTAGTTAATGAGTGCATCTCTCATTAGATACCCTGCATGTCCTATTTATTATCTTGTGACACTCTCCATGAATAAATTATAAATTTAAAATGTCAGCATTTGAATAAATGTTAACGTTTTTAAACTGGTGACAGTTTAGGTGCTTGTTTTGAAGTTCCAATAAAAATTTCACAGCCATCCTCGCAAGAGATTATGCGATATCTGTTGACTGCACGAGAAGCAGTAAATACCTTAAAACCAGAAAAGATAGGTATAGGGAACCATTATACCATTCGAAAGAGAACAAAATTGTTTATCAGGTTGCTCAAAAATATACAGAGTGTTCCATTTAAAAAAAATAAGTTAAGGTGATTTAAAGTTGACTGAATTCGGCGTTAAATTTCTACCACCCTGTATGAAATTAAGTCATTATGAAATTATGGTAGGGAAGCTTAGAGTTTTAGTTATGTCCCCTATAAATTTTATCGCTGCAAGTTTATTATTGTAAAATACACATATTTTTGAATTAGGCAATGCTTCTTTAATTTTTTTTTGAAAAAATTAAATATATCAAAAACAGTTAACTTTAACAATAGGAAACCTTTATGAAAGTTTACCTAAAAATTGATGTAGAATCCAAAATTGCAATACAGGGCGTTCCACTTAAAATAACGAAGGTATAACCGGAAGTGTTAGTAGGTATAACCGGACGCCATTATTTTATTTGAGAATGGCATGCCCGAAAACAGTATTGCCCAAATTTTCAAAATTAAAATCGAAGTATGTCTAATGTCTCGTCACCGTGGGACATCCTGTATATTAGGTAATGCAAACGAGAATAATATTAAATAAATACAAACACAATACAATAATAAATATAAAATGTTGTAAAGAAAAAGTACTACAGCAGAAAAAAAAACAATTAGCGAAGTAACAATTTTAATAAGATCATTTAATGAGCGGTCAAAAATGTCGTACGGATGATTTATACAATTAAAATTAACACATACTATATAGCGGTGAATTCAGTGATATATTTGTCTTAGACTTGGGACATCTAAAAATACTACTACTTATTGAATTAATTAATTCTAGGAACATAAAAAATTAATATCAGAAAATAAACTCGCACAATCAGTTAATTTAGGAAGCAACTTATATAAAAACGCTAACGATATACAAACTTTTCTAACAAACAAACTAATGGCATCATACTGATTAGTTAACAGATCATAACTATAATAATAATAATAATAACAATAATAGTTGACATTTTGACAATATACACTGTATAGGAATAGTCAATTAAAAGAGATAACAGGTTTAACTGTATTCAGAGAGCAAACATACACGTATTAAAAATATACTGTAATATGCATATATATATATAAAAACAATCAAACTTATTTAGAAAGTAGGTTTCTACATCATAAAATATTAACAGATCGGAACATTTCAGACATTGATGCACATAGACACATAAAATTACATGTACTCTGACAGTGAATAAAAAGACTTATCTATCACATAAATTTTTAATTTCTTTTTGAACTTTTTAATATTTTGTAGCGATTTTAAATGATCTGGATGACGATTAAATATTTGTAGTCCGGTGTAATTTGGAGATTTTTTGGTTACATTAAACTTTACTGATGAAATGTAAAAGTCATATTTACGACGTGTATTATAACTATGAATATCTTCATTTAATACAAATGAGTGCACATTGTTAATTACATAAATACATAATTCATAAATATACAATGATGTTAACGTCAAAATTCCATATTTCCTAAAAAAAGGTCTACATGATTCCATAGAAGATATTCCGGCAATAGCTCTAATAACTCTTTTTTGTGAAATAAATACAGTATGATTAGAAGCCGAACCAGCCTAGAAACATATACCGTACCTTAAAATTGAATCAACTTTTGCAAAATATATATTTAAAAGTTGATTTTGTGTTAATACCATCCGTAAATTTATAAAAAGAAATTTTAATTTATTTAAGCTACTAATTAACTTATCGCAGTGGTGCCTCCAATGCAAATTTTCGTCGATATAAAGACCCAAAAATCGTATTGCGTCATGCGAAGGAGACAAAAAAGTATCATTAATTTTAACCGTAATATTCTCTATTTTTTTGATAATTATGAATTTGTAATAAATTAGTTTTCTCAGCATTAAAAAAGAGGTTATAACTATTAAGATAGGTCACAATATTATTTAAAGCGTCAGAACACCTTCGTCATGATTCTTGTCAGAAATTACCATGGCTACGTCATCCGCGTAGACAGTAAGATGACACCCCTTTACAGCAAAATTAATTTAATTAATATATAAGATAAATAGTACTGGGCCCAGGATAGATCCTTGTGGGACTCCAATGTCAACATTTAAAGTTCTTGATTTAAAATGAGACTTCTGATTATTGTTTGTTATAGGCAAAGACACAAATTGATGACGGTCACACAAAAATGATTTTAACCAGTTTAAAGTAATTCCTCTAACTCCATAGTTTTCAAGAATGCTAAACAATTTATTATGGTTAACGCAGTCGAAGGCTCGGCTCAAATCACATAGTATTGCAACTGGGCTGTCTCCTGCGTCAAAAAATTCAATTATTTGATTGAAAAAAGCAAACATAGCTGTATTTGTTGATTTTAGCGGTTGAAACCCATGTTGATGCTCCGAGAGTATATTATTTTTTACCAAAAATTTAAATAGTCTGTCTAAATACGCATATTCAAAAATTTTTGATAGACTGTTAGGCATAGATACAGGTCTATAATTCTCTAATAATAAAGGATTTTTCTTTTTATATAGCGGTACTACTTTATTTAACTTAAAATTTTGAGGATATAGGCCCGAACTGAATGAAAAATTAATTAGAAATGTTACTGGAGTTATGACTAAATTTAATACTCTTCTTATCAAAAATACAGGAATATCATCTTCACCACATGACCTCTTATTTTTTATTTTTGTATTGAGTAGGGTGACTAATTCATCTTCTAAGAAAGGGTGCAGAAACATACTATTGGTGTTCACAAAATTATTTTTATTATTGGGATCATAATTTGCAGGAGTAGGAGGTATTTGGTTAATAAGATTTACTGGCGCTTATACAAAAAAATCATTAAAGTAATTGGCTATTTTTCCAGGATCATTTTCTATACCGCCGTTTGTTTTTATGTAGATATTGTCAATACATTTATTTTTACAGGTCAATTCCGAAACTACATACATTCCATAGTGTTTTTGTGTCGTTATTTGAATCAGAAATATGTTTTTGATAGTGAAGTTTTCTCTTAGTAGATAATAATTTTAAATGTCTATTCTTCGCACTTTTATATATAGAACTCAATTCGGGATAACTTTTTTTCATTATATACAGATCTTTAAGGTTTCGACTAGATGTTTTTACTACATTATCAACCCATCTTTTTCTGTTTATACTTGTGTAAGTCAGTTTTTTTGGAAAATTTATATTGAAACAGTGAAGAAATAGTTCGTAAAAATACGTAAAAGCTTCATTAAAGTCTCTTATGCTGTAAAGATACGATCAATCAAGATTGTATAACGTATTTTCGAAATCAGAAAATATGCGTTTGACTTCCTTTTGACATTGAGATATATTTTTTGTTTTAATTAATGCACCAATCTCCAAATACACCGATCTGTGGTCTGAGATTATGTTGTCGAAAACACAACACAAATCATTGTTTTCAAAGTTTACAAATATTTGATCTATAATCGTACAAGAAGTATTTGTTACCCGCGTAGGCCATTTAACCAAATGTCTAAGATTAAAACTACTTAATAAATTACACAATGTGCCAAAATGTCTATTCTTATATAGGTCAAAATTAAAATCCCCACATACAATTACGTTAACATGTATTTTATATATAAAATCTAAAACAGATAACAGTTTTTCAAAGAATATCTCTATATTCCCATTTGGCGATCGGTAACAACATACGACAATAAATATTAAATTGTTCCTCGCATAATAGATACAGCACAAACTTCAAAATCTAGTTCTATACAAAAATTACTTAACTTGATTTCCTTCTCTTCGGTACCTTGCCTAACCCATACACCAACACCTCCAGATTTTTTAGTTGGTCGACAATAGTTACCCAATAGAACAAATTCCTCAAGAACTAGAAAGTCAATAAAATCTTCAGAAACACCTGTTTCAGTCACACACACAATGTATACGTTTTTGTAAGCATTTAATTCCATGTGTAACATATTAATCTTAGCATAATTTAAAGTGGCTACGTTGAGTAGTAGAATGTTTGGATCAAATATATGGCTAGTGGATTCAATGTCTATTAAACTGGCGTGTTTTGTAATATTTTGCGCCTGTAAAAAAATCGATTAACACATGTCCCAAATAGTCATATTATATCGTGATTCATTGCAGTTTCGAAATTTTCTTCTTTCACGGAAACCTTAAAGGAGGCATACAATCCAGGGTGTTTTGGTGTAATGGCTTCGCATTTCACCTCAGGGATATAAGGTTGCAGCATCTCGATTATAGATGTAACTGTTGTTTCGGGTTCCACTCTGTAAACATGAATATCCGTCCAACGAGGAACACCTTTCACGATAGTTGTTTCCTTGTTTTTTCCCACCATCACCGAATTGCGACGTCTTCGATTTTTTATCTTTCCCCAATTTATTGAGGCATTATTATTATTCTCAGATTTATCTGAACCTAAATTTTTGTCAGCCTTATTTTCATTAATTAAGTCGTTATTAATATTAATAAATTTGTCGGCAACTAGTTGAGTTTGGGCCTGGAGAACTGAAGCAGATACATCTCTATTTGAGATGCCTGTCGTATGATGATTGTTTACATTTTTTTGGATAGTCTTTCCTCTATCCTTGTTGACTTTTGAACTTGGGTTGCTACTATTTAGTTTTTCTTTAATATTCACGGTTATTTTTTCAGATTCTTGTTTTTGCAGACCATTTGTAGGATTTTTAACCGGAATTTTTTTGTCCGCACGCTTATCAGCCATAAAACTTTTTTCATCGGATTTATCAGTATCCTGTTGTACACTTCCATTTAATTTATTCAGAACTGATATATATTCATTTAATACTTTCACTTTATCTTGCAATTCTTGGATAATATCGTCTTTTTGTTTAATGATGTACGCAAATATACTAATATCTACCTTATTGTTCGAGGATACACCTTCGATGGCATCAAAAAATGCATCTGTAATAGTGTCGACATCAGCACCTTCACAACATCTAATTATGCCTTGATCGATTACTTTAACACCTTTCCAATGTTTAGCACAGCTTTGATGAAATGAGTTATTGCACCTTTCGCAAGTCACATAATTTTTCACTGCATTTTTACCACATCTTTTGCAGATAATTTGAGAGCACTCAACTGTACGACTTTCTGTGGTCGCCATTACAGCCAGTTTTTAGGGGGTAAACAACCCCTTAATGAGAAAAATGCCTGTACGATTAGAATTAACATTGTAAAATAAAAAAATGCTTTTTCTCTAACCATACGAATAATTTTTTCTTTTAGACTAAAACGGATTTAAACTGATGCAAACTACCTCTCGTGTTCACCCTCAAAAATGGAAATTAAGTACTTCTTATAAAAAAAACATATGTTTCACAAGTGATTCCGTGTTTGGGGGTTGCAACCCTTATGTTTTATTTCGGAAAAAATGTTTTTTTTGCAAACTTTTTTTATAAAAAATTTATATTTGCTCAAAAAAAATTATAAATATCATTTACGTAAACAAGTTGACAAAATTAAGTTGACCTGTTTTTTATCGGCGGAAAAACATATTTACGGGGTGAAATACAGCCTCAAAGTATGCCCCCAAAACAGTTTTTTCTAAATATCTGGGTTTCTAATCAATATTTTGAAATGAAAATAGTATAATACATAAAAAAAGAATACTACTAAAAAGTGTACTATCCGATATTCTCTAAAATTAGGAATGTGAGTACCTACATTATACATGAGAAAAATGGGAAATATATTATCATAGTTAAATAAATTAATAATAATTGATTCAAGTAA